>NW_027062662.1:429551-592051 GCF_032884065.1 Artemia franciscana
GGAAGCCTAGTTGCCCTCCGATTTTTTGGTTAATTAAAAAGGCAACTAGAACTTTTAATTTTTTACGAATATTTTTATTAGTAAAAGATTTACGTATCTTGTAAATTAGGTTACGTAAAGAACTTTTGTATTCTCATATTTTTATTACATATATGAGGGGGTTTGCCCCCTTGTCAGATCCTCGCTCTTTACACTAAAGCTTAAATTTTGTCCCAATTCATTAAGAATGACCCCAGAATCACAAAAGCCGTAGAATAAATAGTTGAAATTACTAAAAATACTTTAACGTAAAGAGCGAGGTATTAGGAGGAGGTGAGCCCCTCAAATGGGTAATAATTTCTGTTTGTTTTAAGTTTTAATACTGTTCCATACTTCCAGCTGAAAGAACTTTTTCATATTTATTTTTTCATTGTGTTTTTGAATAATGCTAGTAAATCCTGCGCTCCCTTCATGGAGATTTTCTTCCCCCATGACAAATTATCGATGGAAAGTTCCCCCAGCATATCCCCCTCTTCTCAACCCCTCCCCAACCAAAAAAATCCTCCTGAAAACGCCTGTACACTTCCCAATAACCATTACTATATTAAAGCATTGGTCAAAGTTTGTAACTTGTTGCCCCTCCCATGGGGAGTGTGGGGGAGTGAGTCGTCCCCAAAGACATAGTTATAAGGTTTTTCGACTACGCTGAATATCATGGCTATCTCAGAATTTTGATTCGTTGACTTTGGTAAAATAATTAGCGTGGGAGGGGGCCTAGGTGCCCTCCAATTTGTTTGGTCACTTAAAAAGGGCACTAGAACTTTTCATTTCCGTTAGAATGAGCCCTCTTGCAACATTCTAGGACAACTGGGTCGATACGATCACCCCTGGGGAAAAAAACAAACAAAAAAACAAATAAACACGCATCTGTGATCTGCCTTCTGGCAAAAAATACAAAATTCCACATTTTTGTAGATAGGACCTTGAAAGTTCAACAGTAGGGTTTTCTGATACGCTGAATCTGATGGTGTTATTTTCGTTAAGATTCTATGACTTTTAGGGGGTGTTCCCCCTATTTTCTAAAATAACGCAAATTTTCTCAGGCTCGTAACTTTTGATGGATAAGACTAAACATGATGAAACTTATATATTGAAAATCAGCATTAAAATGCGATTCTTTTGATGTAGGTATTGGTATCAAAATTCCATTTTTTAGAGTTTTGGTTACTATTGAGCCGGGTCGCTCCTTACTACAGTTCGTTACCACGAACTGTTTGATTTCTCTTTGAGCGTCCCGCTCGTCATTTATATTTTCTGTGTCCCTATGTCCCGGTCGTCATTTGTGTCCCGGTGTCCCGGTCTGTAATTTATCTTTGAGTGTTCCGGTCGTCATTTATATCTCCCGGTCGTTATTTGTGTCCCAGTGTCCCAGTCTGTAATTTCTCTTTGAGTGTCCCGGTTGTCATTTATATTCCCTGTGTCTTGGTTTTTAGTTTTATTTTTCTCCTTTATTTTTCAGTTTTTCTCCTTTTTTAGTTTTTTTTTCTTTTTCAGTTTTTAGTTTTTTAGTTTTTTTTCTTTTTAGTTTTTTTGTAGCTTTTACCTTTTTTAGTTTTTTTTAGTCTTTTTTCTTTTTTAGTTCTTTATCTTTTTTTAGTTTTTTTTAGTTTTTTAGCTTTTTTAGTTTTTTAGTATTTTCTTTTTAGTTTTTTTGTAGTTTTTGCCTTTTTTAGTTTTTTTTTTCTTCTTTTGTATTAATGCTAAAGCCAAGGTTCGAACCTGGAACCTCTCGGACCTAGAACCTGGAACATAAAGCTTTACCAATTCAGCTACTTCGGCTTGAATACATTCGTTTTTGAAATTGTATATGATGAATTAATTCAGACGTCATATGCGGACAGACAGACAGACACACAAACAAACAACTTATTTTTATATATATAGATATCCATGTATATAAAAATAAGTTGTCTGTGTGTCTGTCGAGTGACATCACTGTCCGCATATGACGTCTGAATCATTTCATCACATACCAGTTCAAAAACGAATTTATTCAAGCCGAAGTATCTCAGTTATATAACTACCTGTGTTGGCGCAGTGGGTTTGACCTTAGCGTGGTAATAGGGGACCCAGAGATCGAACCATGCTGCAGGAATGCACTACAGGGCCGACGCAGGGACCTTAGCAGTCAAGACCTTAGCAGTTAATCCGATACAAATACAGTAGCTCAGTTGCTCTTTTGCTGAAACCCTCTCCAACCCTTTTGCTGAAAAGTTGATGGTGGGAAGAAGAAGTTGAAGGTTAAAGTTGAAGTTTAATTATTGATCCACTCTGGTTCTCAAATCGTACAGGTAGAAAATACTTGTCTGATCATGGTTTAAATGAAATCCAACCTTTCTGCCTTTCTCCTTGAAGGCTGACGGTAAAAGGGTTTGCTTGTGGAGAGAGGGGTACTGGAAGTACTACGTAACCCGTTTCTCTTCCAGTCACAAAGTCTGAAAATCGGTGTACTTTTGCGATTTAAACTGGTGTCACTTACGGTTTTTATAGAAATGTATTTAGAAGATGGGAAAAGAGCTAGTAAAGCAAGTAAAATAATTTGCTTTGTGTTGAGACCGGTTGAGGCTATACCTAGCCATTTTTTCTGTATCCATATATATAAAATTAAGGTGTCTGTGTGTCGAGTGACGCCATGTTTGTGTGTCGACTGACGTCATATTTGTCGACTGACGAATTTACAGACCGGCACATCGGGACACAAATGACGACCGAGACACTCAAAGAGAAAGCGACCGGGACAAAAGGAATGTTCGATTAGCAATCACCATCAACAAAGCACCGGGACACAAATGACGACCGGGACACAGGGAATATAAATGACGACCAGGACACTCAAAGAGAAATTACAGACCGGGACACCGGAACACAAATGACGACCGGGACACAGGGACACAGGGAATACAAATGACGACCGCGACACTCAAAGAGAAATTACAGACTGGGACACCGGTACACAAATGACGACCGGGAAACAGGGAAACAACAACAAAGGGGACGCCGTGGGGCACGCGGGGATATATAAATGACGACAGGGACACAGGGAATGTTCGATTAGCAATCACCATCAACAAAGCTCATTGGCAATCATTAGAATAATGAGGTATAGACCGGAAAACAGATTGTTTTTCCCATGGACAATTATATGTTGCATGTTCAAGAGTCGGTAAACCTGGCAATCTATTTATATGCGAAGACAATGGGACAGCCAAGAATGTTGTATATTCGCAAGTATTATGTAGTTAAAAATATATATATATATATCTATCTATATTCACAGGTGGGACACAGGGACACAACTACAATGGCGCGTAACTAATATGGCGCGTAACGACTTACACGCGCGGGGGGATCGTGGTAACGGCCGAAAACGCCCCCACCAACTAGGTGTTGGGCTGGCACGAAGCGCCACCCCAACAGCTAGTTTTTTATAAATTCAGAAACCAACTCAGTTTTGCACTGCGTCACCGAGGTTCGGTAGGCATATAACACGTAGCTAAAATAGAAAATGGCTATGAAATAGAAATAAGAAGGTATTTTTCAAAGTATAAAAGGGAAGGGACAAAGTTATCCTAATTTAGACTATTGGAGGTCTCTTCATTCTGATAAATGAAGGATGGGTGCAATATCCTCCCCCTCTTCTAAATTGATCTGAAGCACTTATTTTGGAGAGCTGACAACTTTGAGCTTTAAAAATTCTTTTTGAAGGTCCACAAACCTCCTATTTAGTGATTTGTGCGGATCTATACGCTAATGCATATAAATTATATGCATTTATATGCAATATAGGTGCTTGATCGAAGACGAATCGATCTCTTATGAATGGATGAACTTTGTTACCCGTAAAAGTATAAAAAACACAAAGTACGGCGTATTATAAATAAACAAAAACGATTAACAGCGAAAAAACGTATAACCATGTGTATGACCCTACATTTTTACCTATTGTAGAGGACTGACTTAATCTGTGCTTGGACATACGGTGCCCAGGATTTGAGCCCAACTGCCACAGGGCCGATAAGAATGGGTATAATCGTTTAAATAAGTTCCTATGAGACATCTTGACGCATGGGCCCTCCAAAATCCAAAAGTTTCCAAGATCTGTGTGTTCCTATAATAAAGCTATTAAACACTATTTGTATTTATATAACTCCCCCCCAGCACACAAAACACGCGCGTGTGCCTTTATAAAGTGTTATGGAAAAATGCTGTTGTTTTTTTCAAGGTAGAAGATGTAACTGGCCGAGGGGTAAAGTTCTTGGAGGAAGTTCCGTTTTAAACTACATGTTATATGTCCGAGGAAATCGAAGAGACTACGACAGCTGGGCTGCTATGGGCAATGAAGGCTGGGACTATAACAGTGTTTTACCCTATTTTCTTAAGTCTGAAGATAACCGGAATCCATACTTAGCGGCAACTCCATATCACGGAACAGGTGAGCCTATGCAGTTTTAATGCTAGTATTATTATCACTGCTACTGTTAATAACTACTCATTGCAGTCCCAAGCCATATGGGGCCAATACAGCTAAGCATGCTCCTCCTCTATCCCAATCTGTTAAAACCTCCCTCTTTACGCCCTTTTAGGAAGTTCCCGTTAATCTCACATCCTTCCTAACACCAACCCCCTCCACCCCAATCTGCTGGAAACCTGCTTTCTTATGGGTCTAGGTGGTTGGCCATAAAGGACGATCTTTGGCAAATTTGGAGCTTGAAACTCCCAAAATAGGCTTTTCTTATATGCAGAATCCAATCCAATATGTGCGAATCCGAGTTTTATTAAGGTGACACGTCTTTTTGGGGATGTCTTCCCCCTTTTCGTAGAAAAAATCAAGCAATTTTTTTCAGGCTCAGAGCTTTTGATTGATAACTTTAATCTTGATCAATTTTATATATTTGAAATCACCATGAAGATTTGACTTTCCTATTTATATATTGCTATCAAAACCAATTTTTAGAGTCTTTGTTAATGCTGGCCCAGTGCCCGCCTTACTTACAGTGCGTTACAACGAAGTATTTAGCATATCCACTATCTTTGGGATATTTAATTTATTCTACTTTACTTATGTTTTTTCTTATAAGCTCTCAACATAAATTAAATTTGTCATCAAAGCTCTCATTGCTTTTCTTGATTAAATAAAAAGACAATTTTTTTTTAACTGAAAGTAAGGAGCGACATTAAAATTTAAAACGAAA
The DNA here is from genome assembly GCF_032884065.1 of Artemia franciscana. Classification (NCBI taxonomy): domain Eukaryota; kingdom Metazoa; phylum Arthropoda; class Branchiopoda; order Anostraca; family Artemiidae; genus Artemia; species Artemia franciscana. Next base: position 434,783 of record NW_027062662.1, read on the forward strand.
AGAAATTACTTCGTATATGAAAGGGGCTGCTTCCTCATCAACGCTCCGCTCTTTACACTAAAGTTTGACTCTTTCTCTTAACTCTATTTTTCAAAACAGTAAAAACTTTAACGTAAAGAGCGTAAAAACTACTAACAACTAAAAACAAGTAGGAACTTGTTTTTTTATATTTAATTTCTGAACGTGTTTGAATCAATGCATGTTTTGATTTTGGCTCTGTTTGCATATTTACGAAATTTGCATATTTATTTTTTGGCTAATGGCTTTCTCATAGTTTTGATCGAGTGATTTTGAGAAAAAAAGGAGTGGGAGGGGGGGAAGCCTAGTTGCACTCCGATTTTTTGTACTTTAGAAGGCAACTAGAACTGTTAATTTTTTACGAATGTTTTTATTAGTAAATAAAACTTTTGTATTCTCATGTCTTTATTACATATATGAGGGGATTCACCCCCTCGTCAGTACCTCGCTCTTTACACTAAAGCTTAAATTTTGTCCCAATTCATTAAGAATGACCCCTGAATCACAAAAGCCGTAGAATAAATAGTTGAAATTACTAAACATACTTTAGCGTAAAGAGAGAGGTATTAGGAGGAGGTGAGCCCCTCATAAGTATAACAATTTCTGTTCGTTTTTAGTTTTAATGCAGCTTCTTAATTCCAGTTGAAAATGTTTTTTCATATTTATTTTTTCATTGTTTTTTTAAATAATGCTAGAAAAACCTGCGCTCCCTTCATGGAAATTTTCTTCCCCCATGACAAATTCCTTGATGGGAAGTTCCCCCAACATATCCATCTCTTCTCAACCCCTCCCCACCCAAAAAATCCCCTTGAAAACGTCTGTACACTTCCCAATACCCATTACTATATGTATGCACTGGTCAAAGTTTGTAACTTGTAGCCCCTCCCACGGGGACTGTGGGGGAGTAAGTCGTCCCCGAAGACATAGTTACAAGGTTTTTCGACTACGCTGAAAAAAATGGCTATCTCAGAATTTTGATCCGATGGCTTTGGCAAAATAATTAGCGTGGGGGGGGGCGTAGGTGCCCTCCAATTCATTTTGGTCACTTAAAAAGGGTACTAGAACTTTTCATTTCTGTTAGAATGAGCCCTCTCGCAACATTCTTGGGCCACTGGGTCGATACGATCACCCCTGGGAAAAAACAAAACAAAAAACAAACACACGGATAAACACGCTTCCGTGATCTGCCTTCTGGCAAAAAATACAAAATTCCACATTTTTATAGATAGGAGCTTGAAGGGTTCTCTGATATGCTGAATCTGATGGTGTGATTTTCGTTAAGATTCTATGACTTTTATGGGGTGTTTCCCCCTATTTTCTAAAATAAGGCAAATTTTCTCAGGCTCGTAACTTTTGATCGGTAAGACCAAACTTGATGAAACTTATATATTTAAAATCAGCATTAAAATGCGATTCTTTTGATGTAGCTATTGGTATAAAAATTCAATTTTTTTTAGTTTTGGTTACTATTGAGCCGGGTCGCTCCTTACTACAGTTCGTTACCACGAACTGTTTGATTAGTTGAACGCGCTTCGGTTTCAACGGAAACCATAATTTCGGGTAGTAAATTTTAATGTAATTCCCACACTCATTCAGGGGCGGATCCAGCATTTTTTTTTTTAGCGGGGGGCACAAAATATTTTACTCCGATGAACTTGTGAACAAAGAAATGCCAGCAATTTAAAGGGAACCTCAACGATTATACGCGTAGGTAGGCTGTGGAAATGGTCGTAGATTTAATCTAAAATCTGCTGAGGGTTAAAGTTCTAATAAATTTGTTGAATTTAAAATGATTGAAAAATATTGATACAAAAAACAGTAAGTTATAGAAACCACCCTGCCATAAAAGAAAGTGAAAAGCTGTTCACCATCTACAAAAAATATCATATTTAATATGGCACCATAATATTATCCCTAAATCCACCACTATTTTAGGAGGGCACCAGCCGCGCCCCCCGCCACTGCCCCCGTGTAGAAACTATAGACATTGTCATTAATTCTGGAGAGGGTATGTTGAAGTAAAAACGACACTAAAAATAAAATTCGATTCTTTAAACAGGTTAAGTAGAAATTCACACTACTAAATGTGTCTGTAAAAACCAATAAACCGAGAACTTTATTTTAAATGAAAAAAACCTCCTTATGTAATGTAGATGTAGATGTAGATGTTATGTAATGTAGATTAGTAATGTAGATTTACGCTAACCGGGTGCCGAGTTTGAAAATAAAGAGCGTGTGTGAAAAATCAGCAGAATATGGGAGAAAAAGATATTTCGTTATATAGCTCTAGAACCTGTAACTTCCCTGATTGCTATAACAAAAGAAAAACGCTGCCACATACAGAGGTGTCGTTTCGAAGGGGAGCAGTTGCCTCCCTCAATACTTTTTATGAAAATTAATATACAGCCTATGCCCCTTGACTTTCCGGATGGAGAACCCCTCTTTCCCTCCCTCCTCCCAATAAAAATGTTAGAGCTATACCCCTAGCCACGCATGTAAGTTATGCATGTGTATTTATATTGCTAGGACTTCAAATAATTAGTTACGCTACAAAACCGTCTTTTTAAACAGACTAAATAAAAAAAAACCTAGTTTTTTTCACTGAAAGTAAGGAGCGACATTAAAACTTAAAACGAACAGTAGTTACTCCGTATATGAAATGGGTTTTCCCCTCCGCAATCCCTCGCTCTTTACGCTAAAGTTTTTAATTGTTTTAAAAATTAAAATTGTGGCAAAGAGTCAAACTTTAGCGTAAAGAGCGAGGGATTGCGGAGGGGAAAACCCATTTCATGTACTGAGTAATTTCTGTTCGTTTTAAGTTTTAATGTCGCTCCTTTAAAAAACTAGTTTTGTATTTAATTTCTGAACGTTTTTGAATTAATGCATGTTCGATTTTGGCTCTCCGCACATAAATTATTAAAATGAAATTTGCATACTAATTCTCTTTTTGGCTAAATGGCTTTCTTTTAATTTTGATCAGACGATTTTGAGAAATAAGGAGTGGGAAAGGAGGCGTAGTAGCCCTCCAATTTTTTGAGTTACTTAAAAAGGCAACTAGACTTTTAATTTTTAACAAACGCTTTTATTAGTAAAAAATGTACGTTATTTAAGAATTAACTTACGTAAAAACTTTTGTATTCTTATATTTTTATTATGTATATGAGGAGGTTTGTCCCCTCGTTAATACCTCGCTCTTTATACTAAATCTGAAGTTTTGTCCCAATTCTTTAAGAATGACCCCTGAATCAGAAAGCCGTAGAGTAAGTAGTTTACTAAATTACTAAAAAATACTTTAGCATAAAGAGCGATGTAGGCTACTTATCTCCTCCTAAATTCCTCGCTCTTTATGCTAAAGTATTTTCAGAACCCCTCATATGCTTAATAATCTCTGTTCGTTTTTAGTTTTAATGCTACTCCTTACTTTCAATTGAAAAAACTTATTCATGTTTATTTTTTCACTGTTTTTTTTTTATAGTAATGCTAGAAAATCCTGTGCCCTTTTCATTGAGTTTCTCTTCCCCCATGACATATTCCTCCAAGGAAAGATACTCCCACATAGCCCCCTCCCCTCGACCCAACCCCCCAAACCAAAAGAATCCCTCTGAAAACGTCTGTACACTTCCCAATAACCATTACTGTATGTAAACACTGGCCAAAGTTTGTAACTTGAAGCCCCTCCCCCAGGGACTATGGGGGAGTAAGTCATCCCCAAAGACATAGTTATTATGGTTTTCGACTATGCGGAACAAATTGGCTATCTCAAAATTTTGATCCGTTGACTTTGGGGAAAAATAAGCGTGGGAGGGGGCCTAAGTGCCCTCCAATTTTTTTGGTCACTTAAATAGGGAACTAGAACTTTACATTTCCATTATAATGAGCCGTCTTGCGACATTCTAGGACCACCTGGTCGATACGATGACCCCTGGGAAAAAAAAACAAACAAACAAATAAGCACGCATCCGTGATCTGTCTTCTGGCAAAAAAAATACGAAATTCCACATTTTTGTAGATAGGAGCTTGAAATTTTTGCTATAGGGTTCTCTTATTTGCTGAATGCGATGGTGTGATTTTCGTTAAGATTATAAGACTTTTAGGGGGTATTTCCCCTATCTTTCCAAAATAAGGTACAATTTTCTCAGGCTCGTAACTTTTGATGAAAAAGATTAAATTTGATGAAACCTATATATTTAAAATCAGCATGAAAATCCGATTCTTTTGATGCATCTTTTAGCATCAAAATTCCGATTTTTAGACTTTCGTTTACTATTGAGCCGGGTCGCTCTTTACTACAGTTCGTTACCACGAACTGTTTGAAAAAACAAATTAGACTGTTGTATTCTGCTACATTTATCCCTATAGCTGACTATTGTCACATCAATAGCATCCATTTTATTATTATGAAATCTTTTATATAATCCCACTAGCTGAAATTTCAATAGCCCGCCCTATTGACAAAGATGTCACACTATTCTTTTTGTATGTTGTATTGCTCGAAGATTGCATACACACCAATTAGGTGTTGCAACCGTTTGACCGTAAACAAGAAAATTTTCCGCTTACTTCTTTTGACGATTAAATAAAAAAAAATAGTTTTTTTTAACTGAAAGTAAGGAGCGACATTAAAACTTACAAAAATTGAACCGTATATGAAATGGGTTGTCCCTTCCTCAACGCCTCGCTCTTTACGCTAAAGTTGGCAATAGTTCTAAAAAGTAGAATTGTGGCAAAGAGTCAAACTTTAGCGCAAAGAGCGAGGGATTGCGGAGGAGACAACCCATTTCATATACGGTGTAATTTTTGTTCGTTTTAAGTTTTAATGTCGCTCCTTACATTCAGTTAAAAAAACTAGTTTTTTTTTTAATTTAATTTCTGAACTTTTATGAATTAATGCATGTTTGATTTTGGCTCTCCGCATATAAGTTATTAAAATGAAATTTGTGTATTAATTTTTTTTTGGCTAAGTGGCTTTCTCTTAGTTTTGATCAGACGATTTTGAGAAATAAGTGGTGGGGAAGGAGGCCTAGTTGCCCTCCAACTTTTCGGTTACTTAAAAAGGTAACTAGAACTTTAAATTTTTACCGAACATTTTTATTAGTAAAAAATATACGAAACTTAATTATGTATATGAGGGGGCGTGTCCCCTCGTTAATACCTCGCTGTTTACACTAAATATTATGTTGTGTCCCAAGTAAAAAAGTGTTTTTTACTCGCTCTAAAAAAGTATTTTTAGAACCCCTCATATGCGTAATAATCTCTGTTTGTTTTAAGCTTTAATGCTACTCTTTACTTTCAATCGAAAAAACTTTGTTCATGTTTATTTTTTCATTGTTTTCCTCCAAGGATAGATCCTCCCACATAGCCCCCTCCCCTCAAACCGACCCCCAAACCAAAAAAATCCCCCTGAAAACGTCTGTGCACTTCCCAATAACCATTACTGTATGTAAACACTGGTCAGATTTTTTAACTTACAGCCCCTCCCCCAGGGACTGTGGGGGATTACGTCATCCCCAAGGACATAGTTATCATGGTTTTCGACTCTGCGGAACAAAATGGCTATCTCAAAATTTTGATCCGTTGACTTTGGGGAAAAAATAAGCGTGGGAGGGGGCCTAGGTGCCCTCCAATTTTTTTGGTCATTTAAAAAGGGCACTAGAAATTTTCATTTCCGTTAGAATGAGCACTCTTGCGACATTCTAGGACCACTTAGTCGATACGATGACCCCTGGGAAAAAAAAAACAAATAAACACGCACCCGTGATCTGTCTTCTGGCAAAAAAAAATACGAAATTCCACATTTTTGTAGATAGGAGCTTGATATTTTTGCTATTGGGTTCTCTGATACGCTGAATGTCATGGTGTGATTTTCGTTAAGATTCTATGACTTTTAGGGGGTGTCAGAGAGTCAGATTTTAGCGTCAAGAGTGAGTTGTTGTGGAGGGGACCACCCCTTTCATATACGGAATCATTTCTGTTCGTTTTAAGATTTAATGTCGCTAAATGTTTTTCAACAAATGCAGGTTCGAATTTGGCTCACCATACATGAAAAATAAAAAAGGAATTTGCATAATATTTTGGCAAAGTTTTCCCCCTGTGAAATTTACTCTGGAAAGCTCACTTTCAGCACCTACCCTCCCAATGTGAAAATCTCCCCATATAAAATAACCGCTCCCGCGCCGAAAATATACCCATCAGAAAAATATCTATATACTTCCCAATAACCCATAAAATATGTAATATTTTACGGGAAGATGCTTAAGACAATTCCAACTCGATAAATATTTCCCCGGACAATTCCCCTTATTTTTTCCAAATATAAAATCTAGTTGCTAAAGAGAAAGAAAAATGAAAAAAGAATTTTGCATAGGAATCCTGGCAAATTCCCCCAGTAAAGACTTTCCTTTGGAAAGTTCATCCCGGGAAACTTCCCTTCCCATGGAAAATTATCCCTTAGAAAATCCCCCCAGAAGAGAATTCTCCTTTCTCCCCGAAAAATGTCTGTATACTTCCCCATAAGAAATACTATACGTGAATAATGGGCAAATTTTCTGACTTACATAGCTTTCCCCGAGGGTGTGGGGGTTTATGTTATCCTTAAAAACATGGTTACTGGGCTTTTATACTATGCTGAACAAAATGGCTGTCTAGGAATTTTGATCCGATAAATTTTAGAAAAAAAAAGGTAAGTGGGACGAGGGCCAGTTGGGTCCTCTAATCTTTTTAGTTTCTTTAAAAGAGCGGTAGAACTTTTAATTTACGGTCGAATGAGCCCTTTGTCGATATTTAGGACTATTGTTTTGGGGCGATCAACCCTGAAGAAAACAAACAAATGATTAAACGTGCATTCGTGATGTTTCTTCTGGCAATAAAATAGAAAATTCCACATTTTTGCAGATGGGAGCTTGAAAAGTCAACATCAGGGTTCTCAGATACGCTGAATCTGATGGTGTGATTTCATTAGGATTCATTGACTCTCGGAGGATGTTTCTCTTCTTTCTCGAAAATCAGGCAAATTTTCTTAGGCTCGTAGCTTTTGATAAGTAGCACTAAACATAATGAATCTTATGTATTTGGAATCAAAATAATAATCCGAATCTTTTGATACATCAATTGATATAAAATTTCTGTTTTTTAGAGTTTCGGTTACTATTGAACTGCATCACTCTGTACTTATATCTGACATTGGAAATTGCGTCTTCGCCATGACTGTGGCCCAGCTACAATTCAAATTCTAGACCTACATAGCCTAGGCTGGGCTATTAGACCAAAATGACCGAAACTAAAGTTGCAATTGTAAAAAAAGGGTGGGAACACAGAAAGGTAATGGATTGTGAGCTTTAGTCATACTTTGGTGGATAGCTTGTTGTTAAAAACAGTCCACTGCGCTTTTCGCCATATCCTAACTAGTGAATTCATCTATCTCGAGATTTCCTCCCCAGGCCTCCTAAATTAAATTCGATCTTTCATGGTCAGGATGACTTTCGTCCACGTATTATTTGACGAAATTTTACAGCTAATATCAGCCTTTCAATGTCTCCCATCTTCTTTTCTTCCGCAACCCGCGCGTGTTATAACCGAATACGATGGATTTTTCTACACACGAGTCTTGTGGAACACCGCAAGGATGAGCGGGTATAGATGCACGCGTTCCTCTGAAAAACGCAATCTGTAGCAGTTATCCACCGATCCATGCTCTGTGCGAATATAGGGTGTGTTGTCGCCAAATGCTTCTTTCGCCAAGTTTCTAACAAAGGAAATCCGTGTGTATGTAGCTGTGACAATTTATTCTCCCTGACTTGATGCTTAGAAAAACCTCTAAGGAATTGGAAATTTAATTCAGAGGAACCTCTGAAAAAAAAATTTTGCAATTGCGATGTATCTTTTTTCATACTTTATGGTACTAATCATAGTGGAAATACAATCTAATTGAGTTAGTTAAGTTGACATTAACACAGCCATATACAACTAAAAACTGAGGAAAAATCCTGATACCATTTTTAGTGACAAAAAACTCTATTTGTAGATGTGTAGTTTTCAGTTGCAGCAGGTGCTAGTTTTTGAAAAAAGCTGCGGTAAAAAATCAGCTAAAAGTGTATTAAAGATGTGGCACCAAACACCTAAAGAAAGTATAGTTTTCCTTTGAAAGTTCATTTGTCTTTTGAGAATTAGAAGATCATTAATTGCGAATTAGCAGTGTGAGTATATGATAAGTAGATTATAAGGATGGAAACAACCATCACATACAACCCAGTGGGTTTCTCTAATGGTTGTTGAAAGCTGATGTAAGTGTTGTTTTTGTCAATGAATTTAATTATCTCTTGTCTTGTTAATGTTTGAATTTTTCTGGACGAAATGTGTTGCTGATATTTTGCTATTAGTTTCCCCATTTTTTCGGTTTAAAAAGGTAATACAAGCGAAAATGTACTGCTGTTTAAAAACTTCCTAGGTTAGGTCAGCCAAAATCTCACTTTTTTCAGGTATGGATGATCTAAAATTGATCTAGGGAACAAAACATATTTTATTTTCACTTTTGTAGGTAAAAATAAATACTACAATTATCACCTTTGTAGTTTGAGAAATTCTCAGTTTAAATACCCACCGGACATATCTAATTGATACCTCAATTTCCCCTAAGCAGCCCTGTATAGCACCATGTATTTACATGTAAAATAAATAAGTATGTCATGACCAGAAATTCTCATCACTAACTCCTTATAAAAACGATTAAATTGCCACCGGATACGTCAAACTGAACCCTCACTTTCCCAAAACCACGCTAAGACGCCAAATTAGCAGATAAGTGATGAACAGATCCAACATAAGCTATGTCAAGACCCACAATCTGAATCAATGATGTCATTATCAAGTACCAAACAATTAATAATAAGCGTAACACCGCACTGGCAATTGCCATTAGCCATGTCATGAAAGAAGCCAATATTTGAGAAACCGGTAAATAGAAGGAAAGCCTACAATTAGCCAAAAATTTTAATATGACTTGCATTTTAATTTTCTAGATATGTGTCAGGAATGACTTGAAGTAAAAATCACGTCACGATCTTATATCAGGTTTGATTTTTTAAATTGGTTTCTAACTGTTATGGCACTTAAAAAAATATAGGCCTTCAAAAATTAGCGATATGGCGATCCATCAATGGCAAAACTCGTACAATTCAGAGGAATCAGAGGAACAGTTAGTTCATAATGTTTCACTATATAATATTTCGTTCAACGCAAAAATAGGAAAATATTGTAAAACAGGGAATACCTTTGAAACAGCTTAAAAATAAAAAGATTCCCCTCTTAAAGTGAAGTGAAGAATGAGCAATAGTGCTATGATGAATTAATCTATCAAAAGACAGAACTGGAATTCAATCTCTTTGTTAGTCTCAGTGTTACTGATTTATTGGGAGACTTAGCAAATTCACAATCCGACAAATGACATCAAAACTACCAAAAATCTACAGAAAACTATGGTTCTCCGGAAAAAGTGAATTTTTCAGGTTCGGATGGCATAAAAAAACGTCTTTTGGGAAAGGATTGATATGGGAGAGAACTAAAACTTTGCCTAAGACTATTTTTGTATTCTGTTAGCCCCAAAAGACAAAATTATTTGCCTTAAGTGTATAAAAACCCAATAACGTCTTTACTGTTGACGAAGTGGCAAGTGTTATCTGGATGCAGCATCAGCTGTCTCGATTAACGATATCAAAAAACTACTTCACTCGGGATATTAGTCCGACCCTGTCAAAGCATTTTTACAGCTGTATTAGGATATTGTCAACTCATTTTCACTGGTAGATGTAATTTTAGCCCTCTGGCCATATTCCTTCACTCTGCAGGTATTTGTCTTGTTTCTAGGGGGGGGGGGCTAATTGAACAAAATGAAGAGTTGGGGGTTAATTTACCTTCTAATATCTAGGGGGAAATTTCGATGTTTTGTCAATGTGGATACCAAAAAACGTATTTTTAATGGAAATACCCTCAAAACTTTTTTTCAACATCTAGGAGAACCAAATTAAGTGAGCGGGGAAAGGGGTAGCAGTTAGCTATTTCTTCGTTCATGCATCCGCTATAGACCGAATATTTACAGTAAAATTATATCTACTGACAGAGGGAAGCTCTGTCTCAGAAAGCTAACACAAAGACAAAATTATTTTTTAGCTCATGGTTTCAATTCTCTATTCTGGGAATGCTAATTGGGACGAAGCACTTCGACCACTTTCTTAAAAACTTCTCCCCTCCTAGATTTTGAAAAATTTCTTTTTACGGAATTTCTTATTGAATACTTTTTTTGGTATTTTCATTAAAAAAATAAGCCACAAAATTATTACCTTTCTATTGTTGTCAAGTGGGGGGAGGGGGACATTTTATAACTCCCAATACCCCCACCTGGATCCGCAAAAAACTTTTTTTGGTATTGCACTTGAAAAATGTTTTTTGTTGTTTTTTTTTGGTTTTTTCATTGCAAAAATTAAAGTTAATATTTAAAGTTAAAATTAAAAGAATATTTTGCCCCCCCAAAAAAATCCGTAAATTGTTACTCACGTTAGTATTATTTAAATACTTAACTTAAATGAAAACCGATCTACAACAACAAAAGAAAGGGCAGAGCATAAATAGCAAAACAAGTAAAAACGAACAGTTACGCTATTAAACACTAGCGACAACATTAATAAATGGTAATCTATTACGAGGCAATAAAGAAACATGGACAAAATAAAAATAGATCAAATAAGAACCCCAACCAAAGGGTGACCATCAGTATCCTTTAAACAATTGCTGGTAAAAATAAAACTGTTTTTATATTTTTTAGTCAGTTTTGAGACTGCGATTTCTGTGTCGGTTGCGCTATATTTGCTGGTCAATCTTGATTTGCAATGTCCATGGTGGTTTGTGAAGGAGATATTTGGCAAAACGGAAGAACGTTGAACTTATTTTTGCTCTATTAGTTTTATCCAAAGGCATATTATGCCTTAACGGTCATCATTGACGAGTAGTCATCAATAAAGACCGTTAATATGATGGCCGTTAATTTATGACTGGTTATGACAGCGTTCAGTCATCATTGATAGTACCTGCTTCCGATGTAAATGAAACAGTCATTCATTTACGGCAGCATAAATCAACTCAGGGGAGGAGGGAAAGGCAGTTGGAAAAAATAAATAAAAAACATTTCAAGGCTGGTGCTTTTCTAAAATACCTGTTGTAAAGCAGTGGATTGATGCTCTGCTTGGTAATACGGAGCACCCAGGCTTGATCCTCGCTGCAGGAAGGATGGGCGACAATCTTGCTACTTGTCCCTGTAAAAAACACTAAGAAACTAAAACGTCGACTCGACGCCCTATGCGCCAACAATGGCTCAGAAGGATCTTTATCTTTTTTCCTTTTTTAAAGCTAGGGGAATACCCCCAGTTTTAGAAGACTTTTATTATAGCCTACTATTAAAGTCTTGTAAGTCTCAGTGTCAAATACCATCAGTTTATTGAATCTGTTTCTAGGTGGTCCCCTAACTGTCCAGGAGGCACCTTGGAGATCCCCATTAGCAACTGCATTCGTTCAAGCTGGTGAGGAAATAGGCTACGAAAACAGAGATGGCAATGGTGAATTTCAAAGTGGTTTCATGATTGCGCAGGGTACACTTCGCCGAGCCTCAAGATGCTCCACCGCAAAGGCATTCATAAGACCAGTGAGACACAGGAAGAATTTCCATGTTTCTATGCACTCTTATGCACATAAAGTAAGCTTCTTATTTTATTATTAAGAATATATCTGAGTCACGTCATAGTCATATCTGGTGACAAGATTTATGATTGATAATTGCTCCTCCCTGATGTCGACATTATGCTTAAACTAGCTGTTGGGGAGGTGCTTTGTGCCCCCCCCCCCAATCCCCCGCGCGCGCGTAAGTCGTTCCGCGCGCGGTGGGGCTTGTTACGCGCCATTGTAGTTGTGTCCCTATGTCCCACCTGTGAATATAAATATATATATATATATAAATAAATATATATATATATATATATATATATATATATATATATATATATATATATATATATATATATATATATATATATATATATATATATATATATATATATATATATATATATATATATATATATATATATATATATATATATATGTTTTTAACTACGTAAAACTTGCGAATATACAACATTCTTTGCTGTCCTATTGTCTGTGCATATAAAAAGATTGTCAGGTTTACCGACTCTTGAACATGCAACATATAATGGTCCGTGGGAAAACAATCCGTATTCAGATCTATACCTCAAGATTCTAATGATTGCCCTTGAGCTTTGTTGATGATGATTGCTAATCGACCATTCCCTTTGTCGCCGTCGTCATTTATATATCCCCCTGTGCCCCCCGGCGTCCCCTTTGTAGAAGTGTCCCTGTGTCCCGATCGTCATTTATATTCCCTGTGTCCCGGTCGTCATTTGTGTCCCGGTGTCCCAGTCTGTGATTTCTCTTTGACTGTCCTGGGCGTCATTTATATTCCTTGTGTCCCGGTGTTCGTCATTTGTGTCCCGGTGTCCCGGTCTGTATATACATTCGTTTTTGAATTGGTCTTTGTTTTAGTTTTTAGTGTTTTACCCTATGTCCCGGTCGTCATTTATATTCCCTGTGTCCCGGTCGTCATTTGTGTCCCGGTGTCCCGGTTGTCATTTGTGTCCCGGAGTCCCGGTCCTTATATACATTCGTTTTTGAATTGGTTTTTTTTTTAGTTTTTAGTTTTTTACCTTTTTTCAGTTTTTTTAGTTATACCTCATGATTCTAATGATTGCCCTTGAGCTTTGTTGATGGTGATTGCTAATCGAACATTCCCTGTGTCCCCGTCATCATTTATATATCCCCCTGTGCCGCCGGCGTCTCCGTTGTAGTCGTGTCCCTGTGTCCCGGTCGTCATTTATATTCCCTGTGTCCCGGTCGTCATTTGTATCCCGGTGTCCCGGTCTGTATATACATTCGTTTTTTTAGTTTTGTTTTTCTCCTTTATTTTTCATTTTTTTCCTTTTTTATTTTTTTTTCTTTTTTTTTTTTTTTTAGTTTTGTAGCTTTTTTAGTTTTTTTATTAGTTTTTAGTTTTTTTTCTTTTTAGTTTTTTTGTAGTTTTTACCTTTTTTTTAGTTTTTTTAGTTTTTTTTTTTACTTATGTCCTGGTCATCATTTATACTCCCTGTGTCCCGGTCGTCATTTGTGTCCCGGTGCTTTGTTGATGGTGATTGCTAATCGAACATTCCTTGTGTCCCGGTCGCTTTCTCTTTGAGTGTCGTCATTTATATTCCCTATGTGCCGGTGTCCCGGTCGTCATTTGTGTCCCGATGTTCTGGTCTGTAATTTCGTCAGTCGAAAACATGACGTCAGTCAACACACAAGCATGACGTCACCCGACAGACCCACACACACACAGACAACTTATTTTTATATATATAGATAGATTAAAGAAGATGAAAATTGAAATGGAAAAATCTTAGTCTGGGGAAGCTTTCATCGACTTTTGTTTATTACCAAGTGCTGTCTGTGAATACAACGTTTTACATCGATGTTTTACAGTTTAAACAGTGAAATTTGGTGGGAGGGGTACAAAAAATTGTTCATATTCATTTGTGTTACGTTCTTTAGGAGCTGGAAAACATTTCTGGGGGGGGGTCAAACTCCCTACCCCCTTGGATACGATCATCTTATCATTTATTTACTTTTTTGTTAAAAATTCCTTTATAGAAAAGAGAGTAGTACTTTAACAAAAGTACAACTCTAGGTTTTCATTTTTCTATTTTCAAAAAATAATACACTCCAATCCTAACTTTTAAGCTATACAGTTAGACATTCCCCGACTCGTCAGACACAGAATACATTCTTGACACTGTAGCTGTGTTGTAACTGTGTGGCTTTTTCTGAGGTAACACTCTAGAAAATTTAACTGGAAATTTAAAATTGTTGATGCTCAAAAGTAATCGGGCTCTATTTTAAGGCTCTTTTTAAGACTCAAAAGTAATGGGATGACAACCGGTCCTCTAGAAAACCCTTTTTAGCTGCTCTCCTCCCAAAGATATCCGATTAACACTATTACGTTTGTTGATTCATAATAGTTGAAATGTAAAATAGCTATACCTTCTGGGATGGCTTGGCCTCCCAGAGCCCGTGAGAAAGAGATGTAAGCTCTTCAAGTTGTCCTTTTCTCACATATAATGCTTGTGATTAGGAAAGGGGGTTTGATCCTGGTCCCTCAAAAATGCTTAGGGTATTGTGGTAAGCTTCAGGGAGTGTCCAGGGGATGTTGACCTAATCTAAAGCACCACGTGAATGTAGGCTGTCAAAAAGGCGTATCAGAAATATCTCAAGAACGGCTAAGGCAGGCATGTATACAAGACTCATTCAGTTGGGGCCAAATCCTTTGAAACAGTATATAAAAGGCGCATATATTACGTTACAAAAAACGAATGGAAACATATTCAGAAATAATACTTCATCCTGTATACCAAACTACAACTTTTGAGCAGAGTTAAAAGGAAAGTTTTCTAGAATATCATACACTGACATAGAAACAACTCCACTAAAATTCGAAAGTACCTATCCCTTTAGTAGGCCTTCACCCATTCGACGGCCGAGAAAGGTTTTTAGCCATTTTATTGAAGAAAAGGGCCCCTCAACACATGCTACAGAAGTAGGAATGAAACAAAAAATATAAAGCAACATGCGGTTGTTGGGGTATATGCCTTACTTTCATACAGACAAGTTCTGTGCTGCCGTTTTTGGAAAAAAATTGGTAGCTACGTTCAGCCCATCATAGTTCAAACTCAGCCTTCGCAGGCTAAGTAGTAGTAATAGGCTAAGTCGCGAGTAGTAGTAGTAGTTGCAAAGAGTAACAGTACTAGTTATAAATGGTAGTAGTAGTCACACACATTCGACTTCACCCATTCGACTGCCGAGAAAGGTTTTTAGTCATTTTATTAAAGAAAAGAGCCCCTCAAAACATGCTATAGAAGCAGGAATGAAACAAAAAATATAAAGCAACATGTGGTTTTTGGGGTATATGCCTCACTTGCATACAGCTAAGTTCTGCGCTGCCGTCTTTGGAAAAAAGATTGGTAGCTACATTCAGCCCATCTTCAAACTCATCCTTTGCAGTCTAAGTAGTAGTAATAGGCTAAATCGCGAGTAGTAGTAGTTGCAAATAGCAATAGTACTAGTTACAAGTGGTAGTAGCAGTCACAATTAGTAGTAGTAGCTGTCACACATAGTAGTAGCAGTCACAATTAGTAGTAGTAGCAGTCACAATTAGTAGCAGTAGCCGTAAGAAGTAGAAACAGCATTCACAAGTAGTAATAATAGTCGTAAATAGCAGTATTAGAGCGCTAACTGTGCTAGTAGTTACAAGTAATACAAGTAGTTACAAGAAGCATAGTCACAAATAGCAGTAATGTTTGTAAGTAGCAGTAGTAGTTGCGATTGGCAGTGGTAACCGTGAGTGGTAGTGGTTGTCACGATTAGTAGTAGTATTTGCAAGTGGGGGTAGTAGTAGCAGTAGTGGCTGTTTTGTTAGCACTGCAGTCTTGTAGTAATATGCACATAGTGTACTTTGGTTAGTTCAATATCCTCCTCAACATGCCCTGAAAGTTTCAACTTAACACCTTTAGCAATGCAATGTATCTAGGGGAGGGGTCCTCACTCGGGCCCTCTGTTGAACCTCATTTTATTATTATCTAATAATCTCTGATCCTTAGCACAGAACTAGGTACAGTGGGACAATGATTTTATAACCGCTTTCGATTATTTTCTGGTCTGTTTATCTGATTGGGTCACCAGCATAGTATTAACCCATCTGCTGTCAAAATTCTTACCTTTGTTAAGCAATCTTTGTGTTAACTGCTACTTTGAAAGATCATTGGTTTGTGGTCCTTCTCTTGTCTTTAGGTGATAAAGCAGTCATTCTTGCAGTTAAGCACGGGTGTTTCAGTTGATAAGCTAAAACCAAGTGTAGCCAAAAATTAGACAAGTGTGAAATGTCGAAAAAAAAATTCTCAGCTTTGGGGACGACGTCAGACGTCGTCTGACAATGATTCGTCAGACGACGAATCATTGAGTTTACATCGGGAAAAATTATATAGTAGCCTACTCATCAGGACATGGCCATAGCACCTGAACTTCTAACTTAAGCTCGAAAACTAGTACCAATTGCTTAGGTAGTAGTAGACAAACGTGCCCAAATAAACGCTGACGTTTAAGCTTGACACTGGTACCTTTTTTGAAAGAAGAGGTTCAGTTTCCGCTGAAACCAATTATAATATACTAAAAATGTGTTTAAAAATAAACGTAGACTATTATTTCCCAGGTCATATCATACGCTGAAAAACAAAGGAAGTTTTTGCGGTAAACAAGGGTGTTAACGTGAATTGGGAACACCCCTTGGGAAACTTCTTTAAAAATCAGTCGAATTCCTATCATAAAGACGCTGGTGTCTAAATGTGGAAGTCTTCTAGTAACAGTGAGCCGGCATAAATCCTCTACAGTCCTATTGAATACTGAGAAAAGAGATGAAATATAAATAAACAGAAAACAGCATTGTCTCATCAGAGAAATAATAGTGTTGTGTGGTCGGTAAGGACTTAAACTGCATGGGGACGAAAATTTGGGGATATAGACCTTAGTGTAGCTGGTAAAAACTATTGAAAATTTAGGACTTTACGACACTGTTGGCGGAAAAACGATCCAATAATGAAAGAGGTGTTTGATAAAAGTGCGGTCAAGTACTGATGCCCTATTATTCAGAACGAACTGGTTGATCTTGGAGGTTGATGTTACTGTCGCTACTACTACTACTACTTCTTACAACTATTGCTACTGCTTATTACCAATACTACTACATATGAGTACTAAGCTACTGGCAATTCTTGTGACTGTTTCTACGTACTACTATTTCTACTACTTGCGACAATTACTACTATCTGTTACAACTACAACGGCTTGCGATTACTACTTCTACATACAACAACTACTGCTTCTTACGACTGCTGCAACCACTTTTGAGTGCTACTCCTTCTTGGGACTACTATTTCTTGTAACAACTACTACTACTACTTTTGACTACTACAATCAATTGGGAATACTGCTGCCGCGTGCAAATACTAAGCTACTGCTACTATTTGCGACTACTTTTTGTAACTACTATTACTTCTTGTAACAACTACTACTACTTGTAGCTACTACTTCTATTTGTAACTACTACTTCTATTTACTACCACTATCAGTACTTGCGACTAATACTGCTACTTGTGACTACTACGACTACTGGCAAATAATAGTGATGTTGTTGAAGACAGATACAACTACTTGCGACTGCCACTACTACTGCTACCTGTGACTACTAGTACTGTTTGCAACTGCAACTACAACTTTCGACTGCTACTACTATTTGCGACTACTACCACTACTAATTATAGCCACTGCTACTTGTGACTGTTTATACTATTTGTGACTACTATTATTACTCATAGCTACAGCTGTTGCTTGCGACTACTACTATTGCTTACGACTACTACTACAACTACTTGCGACTACTACTTGTGGCTACTACTACTGCATGCAGCTACTAGGATACTGCCACTTATGCAACAAATACTAATTTTTTTTACTTGTACCGCTATTTGTGATTTATGCTACTACTACTATCTGTGATTTTTCCCACTACTTGAAAACTATGCCGGCTGCTACTGTTTATTGCTACTACTGATGTCAATTAACACTACTATTTACTCCCTCCACTCCTTCTTAGGACTGATACTGATGACTATCATTACTTTTTGGGTCTATTTGTGGCCACTACTACTGCGTGTGAATATTACTGCTACTTTTTACGGTTACTAGTGCTTGTAAAAATATACATTACTTGTGATTGCTACTACTACTGGCGACTATTTTTGACTCTTACTACAACTTGATACGAATGCTACTTCATGTAAATATTGCTGCTACTTGTGACTAGTACTACTGTTCAGGATTACTACTCCTGACCACTACTACCACTGCTTGTGACTTCTGCTAATTCTGACTACTTTACTAATTGCCACAACTACTACTTATGACTGCTGTTTTTAATTTCGGCTGATTTCATCGCTTACGACTCCTACTACTACTTGTAACTGCTGCCACTACTTAAAACTACTGCTACTTTTTGCTTCTACTGCTGCTAAGTATAATTGCCACAACTATTTGCCACTACTGTTGGTACTTGTGACTGGTGCTGCCTGAGACTTGTCCTATTTGCAACCATTAGTACTAATTTTGACAGTACTTGTGTATTAGCTAATAAACACTTGAGAAGTGAAGTTAGGTTAATCCTAATGAGATATAAACTTATTATAATATTTAGTTTATATAATAATACAGTTTGGGCTATATATTTGTACATTAAGGGTGGGGGGTAGTAAAGTATTTGAAAAGTGTCCCTAATGTAACCTAACGACCCCCCTCCCTGTCAAGTATGTATCAAGTATATAGCCCAAATTATACAAGTCTAATACATTCTGTCGAAGCCCAATGCACTGTATCACGCGTCAATTGACTTTGTATCTATGATTACATAAAAAAAAACTAGTTTTTCTAACTGAAAGTGAGGAGCAACATTAAAACTTAAAACGAACAGAAATTACTCCGTATATGAAATGGGTTGTCCCCTCCGCAATCCCTCGCTCTTTACGCTAAAGTTGGACTCTTTGCCACAATTCTACTTTTTAAAACAATTAAAAGCTTCAGCGTAAAGAGCGAGGGATTGCGGAGAGTAGAACCCATTTCATATACGGATTAATTTCTGTTCGTTTTAAGTTTTTAATGTCGCTCCTTACTTTCAGTTAGAAAAACTAGTATTTTTTCTATGTAACTTCTGAAAGTTTTTGAATTAATGCATGTTTGATTTTGGCTCTTCACACATAAATTATTAAAATGAAATTTACATTTTAATTCCTTTTTTGGCTAAATGGCTTTCTCTTAGTTCTTATCAGACGATTTTGAGAAATAAGAGATGGGGAAGGAGGCCTAGTTGCCATGCAATTTTTCGGTTACTCAAAAAGGCAACTATAATTCTTTTATTAGTAAAAAATATACGTAACTTAAGAATTAACTTACCTAACAAACTTTTATATTCTTAAATTTTATTATGTATATGAGGGGGTTTGTACCCTCGTTAATACCTCGCTCTTTACACTAAATCGTAAGTTTTGTGCCGATTCTTTAAGAATGACCCCTGAATCAGAAAGGCCGTAGAATAAATAATTGAAATTACTAAAAATATTATAGCATAAAGAGCGAGGTATTTATCTCCTCCTGAATACCTCGCTCTTTATGCTAAAGTATTTTTAGAACCCCTCATATGCGTAATAATCTCTGTTCGTTTTAAGTTTCAATGCTACTCCTTGCTTTCAACGGAAAAAACTTCTCCATGTTTATTTTTTCATTGTTTTTATAGTAATTTTAGAAAATCCTGCGCCCTTTTCATTGAATTTCTGTTTCCCCATGACATATTTCTCCAGGGAAAGATCCTCCCACATAGCCCCCTCTCCTCAACCCCACCCCCAAAACCAAAAAAATCCCCTGAAAACGACTGTACACTTCCCAATAACCATTATTATATGTAAACACTGGTCGAAGTTTGTAACTTGCAGCCCCTCCCCCAGGGACTGTGTGGGAGTAACTCATTCCCAAAGACATAGTTATTATGGTTTTTGACTATGCGGAACCAAATGGCTATATCAAAATTTTGATCTGTTGACTTTAGAGAAAAAATGAGCGTGGGAGGGGGCTTAGGTGCCCTCCAATTTTTTTGGTCACTTAAAAAGGGCACTAGAACTTTTTATTTCTGTTAGAATGAGCCCTCTTGCAACATTCTAGGATCACTTAGTTGACACGATGACCCCTGGGGAAAAGAAAAAAAACAACAAAAAAACAAACTAACAAATAAACACGCACCCGTGATTTGTCTTCTGGCAAAAAATACGAAATTCCACATTTTTGCAGATAGGAGTTTGAAAATTTTGCTATAGGGTTTTCTGATATGCCGAATGCGATGGTATCTCCCCTCAACCCTACCCCCAAAACCAAAAAATCCCCCTGAAAACGTCTGTACACTTCCCAATAACCATTATTATATGTAAACACTGGTCGAAGTTCGTAACTTGCAGCCCATCCCCCAGGGACTGTGGGGGAGTAAGTCATCCCCAAAGACATAGTTATCATGGTTTTCGACAATGCTGAATAAAATGGATATCTCAAAATTTTGATCCGTTGACTTTGGAAAAAATGAGCGTGGGAGGGGGCCTAGATGCCCTCCAATTTTTTGGTCACTTAAAAAGGGCACTAGAACTTTTCATTTCCGTTAGAATGAGCCCTCTTGCGACATTCTAGGACCACTCGGGCAATACGATGACCCCTGGGGAAAAGAAAAAAAAACAAATAAACACGCACCCGTGATTTGTCTTCTGGCAAAAAATACAAAATTCCACATTTTTTTAGATAGGAGCTTGAAACTTCTACAGTAGTGTTCTCTAATACGCTGAATCTGATGGTGTCATTTTCGTTAAGATCCTACGACTTCTAGGGGTTGTTTCCCCCTGTTTTCCTAAATAAGGCAAATTTTCTTAGGCTCGTAACTTTTGATGGGTAAGACTAAACTTGATGAAACTTATATATTTAAAATCAGCATTAAAATGCGATTCTTTTGATGTAGCTATTGATATCAAAATTCAATTTTTTAGAGTTTTGGTTACTATTTAGCCGGATCGCTCCTTACTACAGTTCGTTACCACGAACTGTTTGTAACTGGTCATCTGAGATCTAACTTAGGCGTAATTTTCGAGTGTGTACTAGCTAATACAAAACCTTGAAACAAAACACAAGACCAAAATAGGATGACCCTTTTTGACTAACGGTGAAAGGGTAAATAAGGTTTGCTTTTTAAAATTTTTATCAGTTGTATTATGCACGGAGGAAGCTAAGCCTCATTATGGTTAGCGTTTACTAATTTTTTTTCTTGTAGCAGAAGTTCTTTTAAGAATTTCACTTTCAATGTCTCCCGCATTCAATGTATCTGTTATTAAAGCAAGGTCTTCGTTCGAGTAAAACTTGTTATTGCAAAATTTCTTTGTAAGGTCTCCAAATATACGATAAGCTAATATACTAAGTCATATTTTGTAATTATTATGTCACTGAAGCATGTTCAAAATTTCAGTAATTGTAGTGCGTTTTAAAAAATAGTGTGCATAAGAAAACCTGTTTTACACACATAGTAAACAGACACGACACAGATACTTAGTTTGGGGGAGGGGGAATAGATTTTTCTTTTGTAAGATCTAATAACATGTTAATCGGACAAGTTAATCGGACTTTTTTAATTGGACAAGTGCATACGATTCGGGGAAATTTACAATTTTAGGGGGGCTAGCTTTAAGGTGCTCCCACCACCTGCGTATGTGACTGGATAGAACTAATTTGGAGTACGGGCCTGATTTTGATTGCTAAGATGTTAAAATTAATTTTTTTAATTACAAGCTGAGTTTTTTATTTAAGAAGTGTTTAGATCTCCGAAACTGACAGGATTACGGGTACTCTTCCTCCCTACTCTCCCTGAAGACTTCTGCCGTGATTGCCACCAAGGTTTTCATGAGTGTGGTGTTTAATAGAAAGTAATATGATATTCAAGATACCATCTCTAAAGGTGTTATCAGCCATGCCTTAAATGGAAAATATAGAAGGATCGACATTGATTTGTTGATGACAGAGGGGGAAAGGTAGCTTTTAACTGCCTTGAGTGTCAATTTTAGCTCAAGACACTTTTTGCAATATCTTTTGTAAGAAATGCGAATTTTGCGAAATTCCATTTTACGTGAAATGCTGGTATGAACGCAAAAATTTTAATTAAACGATGAATCAAATGTCCATAATTGTTTCACTTTGGAGTAGAATATATAGGAACCCATAAACAGACTCTAGCCTGACATATAGATATATATATATATATATATATATATATATATATATATATATATATATATATATATATATATATATATATATATATATATATGTCAGGCTAGAGTCTGTTTATAGGTTCCTATATATTCTACTCCAAAGTGAAACAATTATGGTCATTTGATTCATCGTTTAATTTTATACAGGTCCTGTATAGACAAAGTGCTTACTGTTTTCAGTTAGATTTTGTAGTTATTACTGCCACGTTTAATCGATAAAGTAAAAGATGTCCGATACGAGTGTACGGAATATGCTACCCCTTCCCTAAGACTAAAAATAAGTATGTCAAGAAACTTTAACTCTTGGCGACGAGACCTAGACAAAGTTCTATATTAGTCACTAATTTAGGAAAATAGTCTTCCTTTTCTCCTTCTGTCTCTCTCTTTTTTTTCTTTTTTTTATGTGTTTGTGCTGTTGTATTGATGATTTCTCTTTTCATAATATATATATATATATATATATATATATATATATATATATATATATATATATATATATATAGTTTATACGTCCTGTATTCATTACTATACTGTTTATCTGATTGTTAAGAAAATTCTTGGAAATTTCTTACGGAGGTTTTAGGTATACATCCCCTTCCAAGGCCGTCTGAATCTTTCCAACACTTTTTGCGCTGACAGGAATCAGAGACCCCTGAACAAAAATACTTAATGGGTGCTTTTTTTACATTATTCTCATTTTCTGGACATTAGCTATATAACAAACCCGATTGGCAAGCTAATAACAATGCTCATACTGATCATAACTTAGTTTTTCTAATACTTTTAAATTTAAAAGTACGATCGTTATTTTACATGTGAGGTAAATTTTCCAGGGGCGAATTTTCGGTTATGGGAGGGGTGGGTCAATTACGCAGGGTAGAATTTTCTATCGGAAAATTTTCGGTGAGGATTGGGAATATCGGGGGGAGAATTTTCCATGAGAAAGGAGGTCCACAGAGATGTTTTCCACAGGGCCTGGGATATCCATCCTCCATATTGCACTAAGATTCAAGCACCTTTCTTGTTTTTAATAGACATATTTAAAGTGAATTTACTACCGCACGGGATTGTTGCCCTAAACAAAAGCCTCAATACATATTTTTTTGACAATTTTGAACCATTGGCTATCCCAGAATTTATTATTGATAGTCTTTTCTTCATCCTTGGGACAAAATGACTGTTTTGTCGCCATAAAATTGCAGAAAAACGTAACTTTACCGTCATAAATCTTTTTGCTACTTCAATAGGGTCCTAAAACTTTTCATTTTCATTTTATTTAGCCTTCCCTCAGTTTCTAGTACCGTTGAGTTTAGTGGTGTAATTTTCGACAACATCACTTACTCACTCACTTTGCTCTTTTTTTTAGAAAATCAGTCAAACTTTCTTAGGCTCCTTACTCTCTGCTGGTAATCCTGAAATTTAATGAATTGAAATGCATAGAACTGCGTTAAAACACCTTTTTTGCATATATTTTTATCGAGACAAAGGTTTCAGTCTTAGTTGCTATTAGAACCAGTCGCTCCTTACAGTTCATTACCATGAACTACTAAATCAGATTTTCTCTAAGTGTGTTTTGATGAATGTTAAGTTACACAGAATAGTCTAAAGACCCCTCTTACCTTTCCCAACGATAAATTTGAAATGATAATACCCTTTTATGGCTGACAATACCCTTTTATGGTCATAATATACCCACTATCCTTGGAGGTCAGGCCACATACACCTTTGAATGAATAAACAAGCAATCCCACCACTATAGTGGTGGAATTGAAAATTGTTTATATATTTAGGATTGGTCCACATCTTTTATATTTCTTTGTATACTTTTGCATGTCTGGATTGGAAAATTGATAGAATTTCATGATGCAGCGGATTAGTCATCTGAACATAGATGAAATGTTTTGTATGTCAAGTTGCTCAAATTTGTCACTGAAATGGAGCAAGTAGCCGAAAATAGCTTATATGAAGAGCCTAAAATAAATAAATCAATTTTGTTTAATCTAGGTCATACAGTCTATGAATTAAAAAAAACCACGAAGCTGCCAACACGAGGCTTTATGAATTTATTTTAAGAGGAAAGTTAGATGATATATGGATTAATGAATGCTTTTGTTACATATCTATTGAAAGATAAATTGAGCGCAAAAAATAGTGAAAACATTAACACCAACGTAGAACACTATTTCCTGCTGATAACAACGTACGATTAGGCAGAACAATCAACAGCATATACTATCTTCTGTTGCACAAAATGCCCAAATATATGATAGTTGGGGGGTAGTAAGTATATTTTAATATATAAAGGGGTATTTTTTCAATTTTGTTAGTGAAATTTTCAAAAAATAAATTTTATTCATGGATATTCCTGAAAGGTGTGTTTTTGAAACCTTGGAGGGAGAGGAAGGCGGGAGAAAAAAACTATGGGAAGGGATACATCCCCCCAATAGCCATGACAGTTTGCAACATCTAAGCTCTGAGGCAGGATCCATTTGACAAATCATGTGCGCACACGTTCGAATGCTGATAGTCGATTAGAAGATTTGCCTACATGGGGTGGGGGACGTTAATATCTAGTTTTTTTTTTATAAACTGTGTTTATCTTTATGTCTAATTATGTGTTATTTTGTACACTGTGACATTTTTTTTTAAGAGCAATCTAGGAAGAGGCATTTTTAGCCAGCACGGGGGCAAGGATGGGGACCTTGCTCTGTCATCTATCTATTTGAACGATATATGCATGTAGGGATTTTCAAGTACCACTAGTCTCTTTAGTCTCTTTATCAATGCAGTAAGGCTGGTGTGTGCCACCTAGGTACAATCTCGTTATTCATGTCATTCCAGATGGAACCAAAAGGTCCATCTCTCTCATAAATAATGCGCACCAAGTGGGGCAGTGAGACACAAGGCAGCAGCCTTAGCTTTGCTGCTAAAATCTTTTAGCAAAATCCTTGTATATTGTTGTAGGAAAAGTTTCTCTAGACTGAAATTTAATTAGTTAATATTTAGAAAGTTAGAAAGTTAATACTTATTCTTTCCAACCCATAATGCTCAGGCAGCAGCCTTAGCTTTGCTGCTAAAATCTTTTAGCAAAATACTTATATATTGTTGTAGAAAATTTTTTTCTAGACTGAAAGTTAATTAGTTAATAATTAGAAAGTTAGAAAGATAATGCTTATTCTTTCTAATCCATTACACTCAGGCAGCAGCCTTAGCTTTGCTGCAAAAATCTTTTAACAAAATAGTTTTATATTGTTCTAGGAAAAATTTCTCTTGACTGAAAGTTAATTAGTTAATACTTGGAAAGTTAGAAAGTTAATACTTATTCTTTCCAATTTATAATGCTCAGGCAGCACCTTTTAACAAAATACTTGTATATTGTTGTAGAAAATTTTTTTTTAGACTGATAGTTAATTAGTTAATACTTAGAAAGTTAGAAAGTTAATGCTTATTCTTTCTAATTCACTATGCTCAGGTAGCAGCCTTAGTTTTGCTGCTAAAATCTTTTAACAAAATACTTTTAAATTGCTGCTGGAAAATCTTTCTAGACTGAAAGTTAATTATTTTTTCAGATCTTAATAGACCCACACACAAAACGTGCATACGGTGTTGAGTTCCAAAAGAAGGATAAAATTTATGTTGTGTATGCAACTAAGGAAGTAATTTTATCAGCTGGTAGTGTGAATACCCCACATCTGTTGATGCTTAGCGGAATAGGCCCAGCTGAACATTTAAGAGAAATGAATATACCCCTTATACATGACGCACCAGTTGGCAACAATCTTCAGGTGAGACTCATTATATTTGACTAATGTCGAAGAGAGGGCTGATCAACAGACTAATCAACGGAGACTTCTCGGAGATAGCTATTTCTGTTAGCGATGTCTGTTGATTTTGCCTCCTTCTTCAGTTCTTGGGGCTTCTACAGATACCGTTAATCTTAAATATATGTGGATTCACTGAAAAAATCCAAACCAAGTCATTTGACTTTTCCTTATCTAGTTTTGCGGTTTTTCTTTCTTTGTTTACTTTTTATTCTATTGCTGATTTTGATTCTTAGGTTTGCTAACTACAAGCAATTACAAGCTTTACTCTCTGTTGGGGTTTATTATCACTTTTCTTATATTCTATTGACTTGAGTCAATCAACTCATTTATTCATAATCAGTTTGAATGTGCCTTGATGAGGTACTTCAAAAATTATCAAGGCGTTTAATTTTTAAAATAAAAAGTTTTATTATGAAATTGAGCAAAGTTGAAACTAAAAATAAAAAAATTGCTCCTTCGCAGTTTATGTAATTGATTGCCGACATAGCTGCCTCAGGTTAACTGGCTCGTTTTGTTTTCTAATATTCATTGATATTTGAAAAACGAGCCTTTTACTGAAAATTCATAACCGACGCAATAAAACTTGATTTTGAGCAGAAAAATCATTAGTAGTGGTTGAGGAAAAATATTCCATGAGAAACAAAATTGTTCATCAGTCAGGGTTGACGATGCGTTTACTTTAATTTTATTGACTAAAATTTATTTAAATACAATTTTGTTGAACAAAATAAATTGCATCATTTATACCATGATGTAATTATTACCGTATATTCCGTCAATCAGGTCTTAAGCTAATGAACCTGATCAGTTACATCTTCAAAAAGTTCCTTTATTACGATTGCCAATTTTTGCGATTTCTCCTTGATTGTTGTTCCCGCAAATTGTATTTTAATCGCGAAGTTGTCCCTTATTTGCATGTGTGGTGAAAGAGAAAATATAATTTCTATTCCTGTTCCAGGACCACATAGCGGCTGGTTGGATGACCTTTCTCATCGATCAGCCAGTTTCAATGGTACAATCCAGATTTGAGAATTTACCATCTATTTTGCGTTACCAGTTGTTCTCGTCTGGACCACTATCAGTGCCTGGAGGTGTTGAGGGATTGGCTTGGGTCAAGACGAAATTTGAAAACCAGACAGATGATTATCCAGATATTGAGTTTCATTTTGTGTCAGGTACACCCGCATCCGATGGAGGGGCGCAAGTTAGGTGGATACATGGGCAGTCAGAAAGGACATGGAATGTAAGGTTTTAACTGTTTCTCTCAAGTTAGGCTCTAACAGGAGTCACATTTTCTTCGGCAATGAGGCCTAATCAAAAGAAAAAAAAAACGGTGGAGAATATTTGGTTAGATTTTACCCCTGATAAAATTGAAAAAGTCATTTCCCTGGCTAGTAAAGTTTCAATTACTATAAATGAAAGCTTTCTTTTTTGAAGGATATGCTGTTAAATGTACAGTTTTAGATATTGGTTGTTGTCCTTTTTAGATAGGCGTTCATTCGAAATAGTTTTTTTTAAGTACTCTTAGAAGACTTCATTTTAAGTTCGTTAAAACCGACAGAAGAAGGTTAAAAGCTATTAAATGTAACTTTGCTGCTATACAACCTCAGCAAGAAACTGTGATTTACATGTATGCAAATGGCATGATTGGAAAATTATAGGCGTTCATTCGAAATAGTTTTTTTAAGTACTCTTAGAAGACTTCATTTTTAGATGAATTAGGAACACTTTATCAAAGATATGGAGGAAAGATGAAAGGTATGAAATCTAGTGAATTAGAAAGAAAGACTCAGTCCGTAAAAACCTACAGAAGAAGGTTGAAAGCTATTAAAGGTAACTTTGATGCTATACAACCTCAGCAAGAAACTGGGATTTACATGAATGCAAATGAAATGGTTGAAAAATTATATAGTTTGCAAGGTAGCAGAGCGGCTGGAAATACATCTGATGGAGTGAGAAATGAAGCTATTGACCTGCTCGATTCACTATTCAAAAATAAATTTATTATTAAGAAAACTGACTACCTCAGAACTTGAATTTTATGAAGAAAAATAGTTTCTAATAAATGTTTTTGATTATTATTGAGGGTAACAAAAGTGAAATTGTACAGTCTTATACGGGTAATCCAATTGTATTAGATTGAAATAATGATTATTAAATAACTTTAACTCAATGTACACTATAATAATCTTGACATAATATTAATGGTCAATTTAAAAACAATACGTTTGAACACAGGGAAACAAAAGGATGAATGGGTTAACGTTGTTATAGCCAGTGGATTGTATGATGAAGAGGGCTTAAATTATTAACTCGTTATTTCAATTCATCCCTAGATCGATGTTCAATCATTATATCATCTAATCTAGCAACATTGAAATTTGTTCTCCTAATGAGGAGTCATTTATCCTGAAATATTTAGTACAAAACGGAGTTGTGACGCCATAATTCAGTTCAAATTTTTTCAGTGTTTTCACAAAAGAGTGCGCGGAGCTAAATCTTGAGATTAATGTGAACAAGTCGAAGATAGTGCGCTTTAACCCGCTAAAAAGTGATGTTATAGAGCCAAATGTTCCATTCCTTCTAACAAACAGTATCAAGATCCTTGGAGTTACTTTCTCCAATGACTTCAGCTTTGCCGCACATATTGAAAATGTGGTTAAAAGTGCAAACGCTAGTCTACAGATTTTAAACGGTATGCGTAGGTTCAGTGCGAACACAGATAGTATTAAGTATGCATACATAGCGTATGTCCGCCCCATTCTGGAATATGCGTGTCCTGTTTGGGTGCCCTCAGCACTTAGAACAGTGTACCTTTGTCAGAAGCTTGAATCGGTTCAGAAGCAAGCGGGATCGATCATCTTGGGCAGCCGTGACATCTCCTACGAAAAGGCTCTGGAAATACTAGGACTGCCGTCACTCCAAAACCGGTACGAAACTCTGATAATGAGTTTTGGAAAGTTCTTGCTTTCTAAATCTCAGCGCCGTGACATTCTACCTGATCAACCTCTACCATCGAGAACGAGAAAGAAAGATAAGTTAGTTCCCGTTAAAGCAAGAACAAACCGATATGGTAATTCGTTCGTCCCGGTTTTCCTCAAAATGTATAATAACAGTTAATATTTATAGTTTGATTTATATTTACAAGTGTAGTTTGATTTTGAATATGTTGTGAAGAAACACAAATCAGCGACAGCTGTCAAGATTTTGCTATTAAACCTCTCTACTGCTACTACTACTTGTTATTATTTTGAAAGAGAATTATAAATTCCGGTATAATAGTGTTTTATCTTAGGATATGGAAATGAAGCTGAACTTAGTAGTAAACATAATGAAGGTACTAAAGTCTCTAATATTACGAGAAATATTAATAAAATACATATTCACTGCTCATTAGTGGATAGTTTAACTGTGAATGGGAATGCAACCTCTAATGTGATCTAAAATTTTGCTCCAAAAGCATATCCTGGAATGCTACTCTGTGAGATTCCTGTAGAAAGGTAATACCTTCCAATCAACTGAAACAAATATATCAGCGCACTAAAAATGACTATAATTGATTAATTAGGTAGGTTAATTGATCTAAATGGTGAGAATATTGAATATGTTTTAGATTTGAAAGAAGTTTAATAGGATTGTTTAACAGAATTCATCTATAATAAATGTCTGTCAATAAAAAACAATTATTGAATACAAGACAGTATGGTAGGGTTGGTAGTTTCTTTAAAAATATCGCCAATTCTCAATTCTTCAAGACGTCCATAAAAAATATAAAAGATGAAGCTCGCTCCATGTATAACACTATGATTAAACCTCGACTGGATTTCTTTAAAAACAGAGCAATTGAATATGGAAAAGATTGGATAGGTTATAACCAACGAGAGTTAAATGAGGTGAGCTCTCTAAAAGATATTGTTTCAAATAACAAGAGATATTTCAATAAACATCTTGATAAACAGAGGAAAGGCTTATTAGATGTAATGATTTTAGGGAAGGGACTTAAACTACATTTTCGTTGATGCTCTTTTCGACACCCTCAATGACAAGATCCACCTCTATTGTTTGAAAATCTTTAAAAGTTTCTTGAGCCATTTTTTCCGTATATAAATGGCAGTGAATTAAGCTGTAGCTCCTTATTGGGTAAAATTTGAAAAGCCTATTGTTGATGGTTCTACAACCAAATATGAATATACAGAGATTAGAGAAAATTATGTAAATGTATCTCAACAATCAAATTATAATTTCATTTTAAATTATTCGAAATCTTGGATTCTTCCAAGTTGTAGTTACCCTTTTACAAAAGTAAAAATAACACGATTGGTCTGAAAAAATATGCGAATTAATGATGAAGCTACTTTAACTAATAACGGATTTTGTTCAGAAATTAAATAAAAAAAAAACTAGTTTTTTAACTGAAAGTAAGGAGCGAAATTAAAACTTAAAACGAACAGAAATTACTCCGTATATGAAACGGGTTGTCCCCTCCTCAATGCCTCACTCTTTACGCTAAAGGTTTTAATTGTTTTAAAAAGTAGAACTGGGGGAAAGAGTCAAACTTTAGCGTAAAGAGTGAGGGATTGCCGAGGGGACAACCCATTTCATATACGGAGTAATTTCTGTTCGTGGTAAGTTTTAATGTCGCTCCTTACTTTCAGTTAAAAAAAAACTAGTTTTTTTTATTTAATTTCTGAACGTTTTTGAATTAATGCATGTTCTATTTTGACTCTCCGCACATAAATTATTAAAATGAAATTTGCATATCAATTCTTTTTTTGGATAAATGGCTTTCTCTTAGTTTTGATCAGACGATTTTGACAAAATAAGGGGTGGGGAAGGAGGCCTAGTTGCCCTCCAATTTTTCGGTTACTTAAAAAGGCAACTAGAACATTAAATTTTTAACGAACGTTTTCATTAGTAAAAAATATACGTAACTTAAGAATAACTTACGTAACAAACTTTTATATTCTTATATTTTTATTATGTAAATGAGGGGGTTTGTCCCCTCGTTAATACCTCGCTCTTTACGCTAAATCTTAAGTTTTGTCCCAATTCTTTAAGAATGACCCCTGAATCAGAAAGGCCGTAGAATAAATGTTTGAAATTACTAAAAATACTTTAGCATAAAGAGCGAGGTATTTATCTCCTCCTAAATACCTTGCTCTTTATGCTAAAGTATTTTTAGAACCGCTCATATGCGTAATAATCTCTGTTCGTTCTAAAGTTTTAATGCTACTCCTTACTTTCTATTGAAAAAAAACTTTTTCATGTTTATTTTTTCATTTTTTTATAGTAATGCTAGACAATCCCGCGGCCTTTTCATTGGATTTCTCTTTCCCTATGACATATTCCTCCAAGGAAAGATCCTCCCACATAGCCCCCTCACCTCAACCCCATCCCCAAACCAAAAAAAATCCCCCTGAATACGTCTGTACACTTCCCAATAACCATTACTGTATGTAAACACTGATCAAGTTTGTAACTTGCTGCCCCTCCCCCAGGAACTGTGGGGGAGTAAGTCATCCCCAAAGACATATTTATATGGTTTTCGACTATGCGGATCAAAATGACTATCTCAAAATGTTGATCCATTGACTTTGGAAAAAAATGAGCAAGGGAGGGGCCTAGGTGCCCTCCACTTTTTTGGTCAACTTTTCATTTCCGTTAGAATGAGCCCTCTTGCAACATTCTAGGACCACTTGGTCGATACGATGACCCCTGGGAAAAAAAAACAAATAAACACGCACCCGTGATCTGTCTTCTGGCAGAAAATACATTCCACATTTTTGTAGATGGGAGCTTGAAATTTTCGCTTTAGGGTTCTCCGATACGCTGAATGCGATGGTGTGATTTTCGTTAAGATTCTATGACTTTAGGGGGTGTTTCTGCCTATTTTCCAAAATAAGGCAAATTTTTTCAGGCTCGTAACTTTTTATGACAAAGACATATTTGATAAAACTTATATATTTAAAATCAGCATGAAAATCTGATTCTTTTGATGTATCTTTTAGCATCAAAATTCCGTTTCTTAGAGTTTCGTTTACTATTGAGCCGGGTCGCTCCTTACTACAGTTCGTTACAACAAACTGTTTGATGCTTAATTTATTATCAATGGAAAATGTTTTGAAAGTATTGATTATGTAGGTAAAACGACTACTGTTAAAAATTTATTAGAATTTTCGGATTTCGGACTGGCGACATGCTGAATTTAACTGAGGACATGAAGAATTTAACTGGGGACATTTTGGATTAAACTGGGGACATGAAGAATTTAACTGGGGAAATGTTGAATTTAACTGGAGACATGAACAATTTAACTGGGGACTTGAATTTAACTGGGGACATGTTGAATTTAACTGGGGACATGTCGAATGGAACTGGGGACATGAAGAATTTAACTGGGGACATGTTGAATTGAATTGGAGACATGTTGAATTGAACTGGGGACAGGAAAATTTTAATTGGGGACATGTTGAATGAATCTGGGGACGTTTTGAATTTAATTGGGGACATGAAGAATTTAACTGGGGACATGTTGAATTGAACTAAGGACATGAGAAATTTAACTGGGGGGATGAGGAATTTAAATGGGTACATGCTGAAATGAACTGGGGACATGAAGAATTTAACTGGGGGCATGAAGAATTTAACTGGGTAAATGTTGAATTGAACTGGGGACATGAAGAATTTAACTGGGGGCATGTTGAATTGAACTGGGGACCTGAAGAATTAAACTGGGAGATGTCGAACTGAACTGATGACATGAAAAATTTAACTGGGGACATGTTGAATTTAGCTGGGAACATGTTGAGTCAAAATGGGATATGAAGAATTTAACTGGGGATATGTTGAATTTAGCTGAATTTTCGGATGGCTATAGTCGAAGCGCAGCTGCTAATATGCTTTTGAATGAAGATAAAACCCAATCTGTTGATTCCTTAAAAGCAGAAAATAAGTTTGGAACCACTTTTACACCTGTTGCAGCAGGTGGTGAAACCATTACAACAAAACGAAATAGCGCTTTCAATAGTGGTTTATTTAAAAGATTGAATAATTCAAAAGAAGGTCACGCAGTTAGCATGTTTATACCATTTTAACGATTATTTGGATTTTGTCGTATTACGATATTAATCGTGTTTTTAGAAGCGTTACATATCAAATTATATTAAAAAGAAACGATTTTTCTATTATTATTATAAAATCTGGAGCTCAAACTTTTCAAGTAGATGTAATGCATTTATCATGGATGTTGCCAGTATTACATCCCAATTTACCCATAGCGACTCAATTCAAATGTGGATTAACGAAGAAGGTGGAACAATTTAAATCTGGATTAGGAAAGGGCAGCTCATTTGAATTAAGATGGGAAGCGTGTAATACTTTTAAAAGTGATAATAAAATGGACAAATATGGAGGGTAGTCAGTGAACGCTGTAACACAACTATAATTATTATTGTGTTACAGAAATCTGAAAAATATAACAGTTAAAGACAAGAAAATATGGTATTTGACCATATGAACACTAATAAAATTAAAGTGAAAGTAAATGTGTATAAATATCAACAAGAAGATTTTAAATGTGATTTGATGCTAATAAATATTATTTTAGATTAAAAAACTTAATTTTTACCTATCCCATTATACCTTTTCAAATTTTCATTCAGGGACTGAGACCCCTTCCAAAAGGATCTTGTCGTGAGCCCCTCACAAGTTTGTGTATATTCTGCTAAATAAGCAACCGAAACTCTTTTACATTATCACATTTTATAGAATAGGAAACATAGTATAGGAAAAATGGAATATAATTAAACTCTTATTGCACAAATTCATCAAATCTTATTTCACAAGACCTGTCTTGATCTTCAAGTTCAGGATGGGAAATTGTTAAAATATTTGAAATTTTCATTTAAAATGGTGTGAATCAATTGAAAAGGAAGTAAATTGATGGGGTGATCCAGGTGGGGCCTATTACCCGTGTTCACATTGTGAAAAAGTGTAAAAATGAGACCAAATTTGACTTCCAAGGATCTGTTTCCATTCTAGGCTAAGGAATGGAAAATGTTCAAAATGTGCAATATTTGTTGTTGAAATGATGTAAAATGAACAGAAAATGATGTAATGATGAAAATGATGAACAGAAAATGATGGGGTGATCTAGGTGATGCAGAATCGGCAATTACTATACTACTGACAATATTTACCATCTTCTGTCAAACTTTAGCTTTTGCACCAGGTCTGATATTGGACTATTTTTAATCTATGCTCTATATAGCCAAGGCAGCAGATGCGAGTAGAAACTCAAGTTTGACCCTGAAAGACAAAACAAAAAAACACTATCTAAAGGTGCCCAGCAAAATTATTTAGTTAACACAAAAAACCTATATATCTTTGTTAATTTCTGCTGTTTTATTTATATTTTTCATTTAAATACTGTTTTATTTTCATTTTTCATTTGAATTGTATCACAGATATTAATAGAGAGTAAAACAATGCATTGTAGTTTTCTAGCTAGCAAAAACCAACACCATCTAATGTTGCCCAGCAAAACCATTTAGTTGACACAAGAAACATATATATGTTTGCTATTTATGCTGTTTTATTTATTGAGTTTTTCATTTAAATTGGGTTACAGATAATAATTGCGAGTAACACTGCGCATTATAGTTTTCTAACTAGCATCTATTCGGTAGACAGCCTTAGTCCTACTAGGTTTATGCTCAATAAGAGGTTAAAAAACAAGATAATCTACCTACTTTTGAAGAACTCATCGGTCGGAATTTGGACCGATTAAAATCCAAATTTAATCAAATTAAAATTTAGCTTTTTTATTTTTCTACTAGAAACACTGCACTTTCAGTAGTACCAGTAGTTTTTTTGCCCATGTGCCTATTGTGCCCACGTCAAATTCAAATTTTATGGAATTTAAATTTAGCTTATTTAAAATTTATACTTCATTTTCAGTTGTGTTAGTAGCTAGTAGTGCCTATGTGCCAACTGTACCCATGTTTATACACATGCTCCGATTGAAATTTCATGATCTTTAGTAAGGTCGTTACGAGCAGTTTCTTAAAGACCAACGTTTCAATATTTTCAAAGGATTCGCGGAAACGAACTGTAAGTAAAGGGTGACCCTGCTCAAGAGTGATTGGAACTCTAAAAAATGAATTCTAAATATATAAGTTTCATCAAGGTTAGCCCTACTCATCAAAAGGTACGAGCCTGAGAGAATTTCCTTATTTCCGAAAAAAGAAGGAAACACCTTATAAAAGTCATGGAATCTCAATGAAAATCAAACCATCAGATTCAACGTACCGGAGAACCCTATTGTACAAGTTTCAAGCTCCTATGTGGAAAAATCTGGGATTTTGAGTTTTTTGCCAGAAGAATGATCACAGTTGCATGTTTTTTTTTTTTTTTTTTTTCCAGTGGTGATCGTATCGATCCAGTGGCTCTAGAAGTCAAGGGGGCTCATTCAAACGGAAAATAAAAGTTTTAGTGCCCTTTTGAAGTGACCAAAAATTTGGAGGGTAACTAGGCCTCCTCCAACGCTCATTTTTCCAAAGTCACCAGATCAAAATTTTGAGGTTGCCATTTTGTTCAGCATAGTCGAACAATCTAGTAACTAAGGGTTTGAGGACGACTTAATGTCCCACAGTCTCCGGAGGAAGGGCTGCAAGTTATGAGCTTTTCCCATTGTTTACAAATAGTATTGGTTATTGGGAAGCATACAGACGTTTTCAAGAGGGATTTTACTGCTGGGGTCGGGGTAGAGGGTTACTTCGAAGGATCTTTCCATAGAGGAATTTTTCATGATGGAAGAGAATCTTCCATGAAGGGGCGCCAGATCTCCCAGCATTATTTAAAAAAACGATCAAAAAATAAAAAAACAAAACGAGTTTTTTTCCAATTGAAAGTAAGGAGCAACACTAAAACTTAAAACGGACTGAAGTTATTACGTATATGAGGGGGTGCAACCCCTCGTTAATACCTTACTCTTTTACTTTCAGTTAAAAAAAACTTTTTTTTGTTTTATTTAATCTATGTAAAGTACGATTCGGGCAAAATTATTATTATTATTATTTATTATTATTATTGTTTTATATCAGGGCACTTCACACAGAAGGAGTTGTCATAGAAACTTAAGTTCTAGAGGCCCTCTTCAAATTCAAAGTGATTGGAGGGCAGCATATCCTCCTCCCTTACACGTCAGGTTTTTCTGAAATGCATCTGATAAAATTTCAAGATAGCCATTTCTTCAAAAACAGTTCAAATATCTCATAACAAGGCTTTTAGGGTTGACACTATTCCCCAGAGTCTAGGAGAAAGGGTTGTTACTTATGCCCCGGGAACATATAAATTTTTCTTAGAAGCAGTGGTCATATGAACTTTAGAGGAGGCTCATTTGATTGGAAATATATAGTTCTAATTCCCTTTGAAGAGTCAAAAGTGATGGAGGGCAACTAGCCCGTCTCTGGATTCTCTTATCACTAAACCCATCCAATCAAAATTGTGAGATGGCCATTTTGTTCCCGATAATCCAAAGAGTATTTAACAATGTAGTTGGGGTGGACAAAAATTCCAGAAGAGCCAAAATTAACGTGAATGGTGCTGATAACCCCCGTGACTTCTCAAAACCACAACATGATTTGTAATTAATTGAAAAAGTAGATGAGTTTTAAATGTTTTCACTTTTTTTTACTTCGATAGATAAAAATTATTAAAACATATGGAATAAGTATCAGTATGTGTCTATTAAACTGACAATTCACGTTCATTTGTTGTTTTTTTTTTGCATTTTTTTTTCAATAAAGTGCTAATTATGTTCTGGTCTTGATAAAGCATGGGGTTATAACCCCTACTTATGTTAATTTTTGCTTGTTTTGAATTTGACTCAGTCATTTATTCTAGATTCTGTTCGTATTCAGTTTCATTTATTTATTGATAGTGAATTGTCGTAGTTTTACGCTTGGAAGATTATTTGAATTTATTTCTGCTCATTTTTGGCTTAATGGAGCTCTACTTTTCTTTGAAAAACTTATTGTTCAGACAAGGTGTTGCAATGCCCCAATTGGGGTTGCAATGCCTAAAGATTTTGAGAAAAAGTTATATCTTTATAAAACATTGAAAAAATGATTGCAGCCTGTCCTCCTATATTTTCGTGAATTCCCATCTTGACCCTGAGCTTGGTAAACTTTAATACTGGCATATTTAATATTTACTTAACCTTTTTCGCAGGAATACTTTGCACCTATATCATTCAGAGATACATGGTCTGTGGTTCCCATGTTATTACGTCCTAGGTCAAATGGTTACATACGACTGCGGTCGGACAGTCCTTATGACAAACCAATTATCATCCCTAATTATTTGGTAGATGATCAAGACGTCAAAGTCTTAGTTGAAGGAGTGAAGATTGGCCTAGCTTTAGCTGAAACTCAGGTAAAGAATTTGACTATGGGTGACTTATTGGGACAAAGCCAAGTCAATTTTTTTATGTATTTACCTCAAGAGCTGTCATTTTTAGAGGAAACGGTTTCCCATTACTCATTGATTGAAATTTATTATACAACAGAGTTTTAGAACAAAAAAATAACTGAAAAAATACTAATTTATTAATAACATACAGTAAATAAAAAAGGAAAAAAAAACATCATTCAGGATAAAATCATTCAGGAGCTATCCGTTGCTTAATCTTAAATCATTTTTAAATAGGTTGTTTGCATGCTTTACTAGTTCTCAGCTCCATGATGATACCCCCTCCCTCCCTCGGCCCATTAATCTTCCACAAGTTTTTACCTCTAATAAGACTCATTATCTTTTTTGTTCTATAAATTCCATTAAAACTCTTTTTAATCCAATCGTTATCAAACAGTTCGTGAAAGTAAAAACTTAAAGAAAGGAGCGACACTAAAACTGGAAACGAACAGAAATTATTCCATTTACGAAAGCGACTGTCCCCTCCTCAGTGCCCCGCTCTTTACGCTAAAGTTTGACTCTTTCTCACAACTCTACTTTGAAACAATAAAAAACTTTAGCGTAAAGAGCGGGGTGTTGAGGAGGGGACT
This sequence comes from Artemia franciscana, assembly GCF_032884065.1. Classification (NCBI taxonomy): domain Eukaryota; kingdom Metazoa; phylum Arthropoda; class Branchiopoda; order Anostraca; family Artemiidae; genus Artemia; species Artemia franciscana. The sequence continues at coordinate 472,727 of NW_027062662.1, forward strand.
GCCCCATTCGTATACGGAATAATTTCTGTTCGTTTTAAGTTTTAATGTCGCTCCTTACTTTCAGCTAAAAAAACTTGTTTTTTTTATATTTAATACATGACTTAAATCTTGTAACGGATAGTCGTATACTTCATAGAATAATTATGACACCTGAATCTATTTGGTTTGTTGAAGAATGATTTTATTGTCTTTAAAACCCTTTTATTCTCTGAATTAGTAAATTATTCTTTTGTCTTTCTCCTCCCTAACAGGCCAAGGAGCCTTTATGGGAATTAGTACTGTAAATTTCCTATACCTTCGATACGCTATGAATAAACGGAAAAGATACTCAACTCCATCAATCATCAATATGGATCTCAAACTGAAACTTTTTCACACGGAAAAAGCTTTATGTTAGAAAGACCTTAACATACAGTTTTTTCCGTTATTTTTTTCAAAATATCTTTAAACCAAATATTTTAGTCACAAACAGGTACATTTCATCTTAAATAAAATGCCTCAAACGTCCTAAATGTCCAAAACTCCTAAACTTTCTAAACAGATCAAGGTCAGGAAAACTGTGTTGCATAACTATGGCCCGTAAACAGAAATGACAATTAACTTTTTAAGCTTTTGAATATTTAAAGTCGTTTCGTATTCAAAATGGTCATTATTTATATATTCAGGAAATATTAGCTATTGTTTAAGTGAATTTTTCAGCAAGAAAGAAATTTCTATGAAAAACTGTCTATAAAAATTCCCTTGCTTCGCCACCGATATTAGGCTTTCTCTTAGCTGCAATCCCTTTTGGAACAGCCCCTAAGTCTTTTGCACTCTCTTTTTTTTTAACTTTTCTACTTATCTCATCTTCCTTTTCTGTGTAAAAAAACTGTACATTATTTTTATTGTATCTTTTCAGCCAGCTTTTAACCAAACTTGTATACAGAGATCCATCAAATTCTGGTAAAATTTTTAGAAAAAGAAAAGAAAAATAACTACCATTGAAAATTCGGTTGCACATACTGTATAACTATGAAAACATAATTGTACAGATCTATGGAGATTTGGCCCAGAAACTTTTATTTACGAGCCTTTATTCATTGGCAGTTGACCAGGTCTACACTGAAAGATTAACAGCAAACTTAATTAGCCGAAATTCGTATGGTAATTTGTTCTCGCTTATAACAGGTAGCTCCTCCTCTTGACTCTACCCAAGTCATCATTGACGGGAGGAAGAGGGAGAGCATTGTCTTCTGGAACTATGATTTATGTCAGTTGATAAAACCCAAGAGGGATTATTTCTATGCAGGGATACCCCCTTCAGAAACGGCAACATAAATCCTTTAAAGTCTTTTTTTATTGTTCAAATGTTTCGCAGTTTTTTTTTATCTAATCTGTTGAACCTTATGTTGTTCCTTGTTCGGCTATAAAACTACTACTAATAACAATATATGCCCTCTAAACATACAAAATAAAATAAAACGGGTCTGAAAAAGTAGAAAAAGAAGAGACTTGACAAAAAAAAAATGAAAAAAGGATATCTAACTGGAAACACACTCAAGTGTCATCAGAAAACCAAATACGAAAAGTGTAAATCACATAAAACAAACATTAAGATTCGGAGCAAATCACAACAAAGACAATTCAACAGAAAATTTACAGTTCAGACGGATCGAACTCTAAGTTGAGTTAGTAATACAACCATTTCTTTAGTAATTACATAAACTCCAGGGTAAAGAGTACGGTCAACTTATGAGAGTTGAAACTGCCACCAGTGTTGCCAAAAACACCAACGCTATCTAGCGTTTGGAGTTTCTTGGCCTTTTTATAAGCTTAGGAGGAAAGATTTTTTTAAGAGATTTATATCAGAAACTTATTGCTATGCTTTTTGCCAATTTCACTAATGACATGAATTTTACCTCGGTATTACAACAACAACAAAATTGTCAAGAAACGCCAAAACCTAGATAACGTGGATGTTTTTCAAGTCTACACTAGCGCCAGTTTCCATCTTATAAGTGGTCTACACTTACAAATCAAGAGAGCAGTGAACGAGCAACCTGGGATTCTAAATTTACATTATCATTTAATTAGTGTTTTGCTTCTTTTATTCATTATTTTGTGTTTTAGGCATTCAAAAAGTTTGGCACAAAATTTTACGCAAAACCTTTCCCCGGCTGTGAGCACCTACCACTCTGGACAGATGACTATTGGGCATGTTGTACAAGGCACTACTCATCAACCATTTATCATCCAGCCGGGACTGCTAAGATGGGTCCTAAATGGGACAAAACAGCAGTAGTAGACCCTCAATTAAGGGTCTATGGTATTCAAGGCCTAAGAGTAATTGATGCTTCAATTATGCCAAACGTGGTAAGTGGAAATACGAACGCACCTACAATTATGATTGGTGAAAAAGGCTCAGATTTAATTAAAGAATATTGGTTAAATGGTGATTATAAGAGATAGTGTGTATACACCATAAGTGACACTTTGTGATACATCTTCTAGGTGCTGAAATTATCAACTTTCGATATACGTTTTTAGTGCAAAATTTAAATCGATATCGATATCAATACCTCATTCCGGCCAATTTAATGCTGACAAAGAAAGCAGTGCTGAATATCAACGTGTCAATCAAAAACAGCTTCTCCAAATAAGATAGAGACATCCATATTACCATATTTGGGACACATGAAGCTTGCACCCTATTTAAGTAACTAAAATTGTCTCAATGGTGTGAGGCTTAAGACCTGGTTTGTGAGTGGTCTTCACAAAATTGTGCTTTTTAGTTTTCCGTTTGAGCAACGGAAGATCACCTTAATTAGTGTGATATTGTTTGTAAATCAGTCTTTAGGAGTTCTGCAGCCAGCAGGATACCAAGTGGCGAAGCCATGGGTTGAATGGAGATTTTGAGGGTAATGAGTGCCCCTTTTTAAGGAGTTATTGTGGAAAGAGACTTGAATTCTTTTGCACTAAGAAATATTTGAAAAAGAAGCGTTTAAATAGTTGAAATAGAAATAGTCCAGTGGGTAACATTTGGTGACAGTCCAAACTGCATGGAAATCTAAAGATTAATCCCATCCAGTGGATACTGTAGTATCCCATCTAGTGGATATTGTAAATTTAAAACCCTTGTAATAGCTTTTTCAGTTTCCTCTTATATGTAAAAAAGTACATTTAGCAACTAGGCTGTAATAATTTAAAAGGTGCTGTGTGACTTTTCCTCAAGATACTTATAAAATTCTGTTTTATTTCAAAAATTGTCATTTTTTTTTTCTTGCCCTTGACAGTGGAGCTGAAGATAATTAAATCTTTAAACCATATCTTGAATGAATGAAAATCTATTTTTTATAAAAATAGCTCTATCTTACCAAAGCTAAAACGCAAAACATTATTTTTCAGTGTTCCACTTTCCTGTGAAATTGGTGTTGTACGACATAACACCTTTGAAATTGGTGTTGTATGATATAACCCCTTTGAAGCTCCCGCAGCTAAACTCTCAGAAATATCTGTAGATTCTTTGGGAAATCCTGAAATAATTCCTGACCATTGCTCATTCATTAGCGTTTTAACTGACATTATGAATACACCCCAGGGATGTGGCTCAAAACTGTAATATTTAATAATGCCTAACTACCACACTAATCAACTGTTCTTTTGGAATGTGTCAAAGAGTATTGGTAACTGATATAAAAGGCAATCCAAGCTCATCTCCTACAAAAACAAAACCATCTAGCTTGCCCGTCAAAATCATAGGACTAGGGGTAAAAACTAAAGAAAAAATATTAGTTCCCCTTATCTTATTTATCTCTTTTGCATTACAGTAAATTACAGAAAAAGGATTAACCAGGGTACCCAAAAATCGTGCTTTTTAATAATCTTACAGAAGGAAAACAAATCAGAACATCTTCGAATAAGGTTACAAGAGGCCAATGGAAAATATTAAAACCAATTGTTATATTCAAATAAATTAGTTCTGGACTATACCCTGGATCTGATGGGTAACACTGTACTGTCAGTGATATCTGGCATGCATCCAAATAAATATTGACTTAAACTTGATCCATAGTTAATTTAAATTATTTACCTTCCTAATGAGTAATTAGCTTTTTGTTCTTAATTTAAGGTCAAATTTAAACCTTCTTGAACTGAAAAAACCTTTATATCAAATTTAAGCAGTTTGATGGATTGTATTGAGTGGACAATTGTAGCATATATCGCAGAATGTAAGACATTACGATAAAATGTGTTTTATTTATGATATTGTTTTGAGGCTATTATTTATGATAGTCAAATGTAGTCATTTCTTGTTCAGCCACAGTTTTTTCATGAGTGAAGTTATTAATTTTGTTTGTAATAGAAAATTTTGACGACGCTTCTGGTGGCTGTAGGCTTTCTAATGACGCTCATCTCTGTTTGTGTAGAGGTGGAGCCGCATTACTGCATGCATCCAGGGTGGGGGGTAGTTGTAATTTGTTTTTTATTCAGTTAAAATGCCAAAAATGAAGATCTTTCAAAATCTAGAGTGGTAGGCAAAAACATAGGGGGAAATTTCTAGACCTCTGATTTCTTGAGCTAGAAAAAGATCCTAGAACTCTCTTTTAATATAGGAAGTCAATCAACAAAATGTTTTTTTTTTTATAAAATATTACTACTATAATACCGACGTCTTGTTCGTTGCAAATCCTCATTTAGAAAAAAAATCGTTAGTTAGAAGTATCTTTAAAACGAATTATTTCCCATTTTAGACATAACAATTAAAAAGCTGTTGGTAACACTTCAAAATTTTATATCAACATAAGATTTTATTGACTTTTCATTTCTTTTCAAGTTTTATTGCAAGGAGTTATACTGCATTTCTGTATGTAGAAATAAGCAAATAGGTAATTAGAAAATTTTCTTAGATTTTGAGCTATCAAATGCTTTTAAATTAAGTTATTAAGTTACTGTCATGTTTCTTAAATTTGAATTTTCACAATTATCAACAAAATTTTATATCAATATAAAATTTTTAGCAATGCTTCAATCATTTTTTATTGTTATCTACAAGGCTGCTAGCAATACCATGTTTGAATATACACCTAAGGAAATAATTAATGTACTGTTGGTTTTCGTTTCCATAGATTTTAAATATCATTATAATTATTATGTTTATCTTAATCTGCAACATTTAGAGGCATAACACTTTCTTAAAATGAGTTACAATTTATGAAAAAAGTGCTCTTACAATACTTTCGTAATAAACTAAGTGAAATTGTCGACAGAGTAATTTCTTAGGATGGGGTGGCTATTACCAATACGGTATTTTTAGTAGGAATTTAACCGGAGTATTTATGAATCCTTATTAGGATGCATTTTTGTTACTGTTAGGGGGGATACATTATCTTCTGTCCACTCCATGATGATGCACACAAAGCTTTATTTTTTGGAAATACACGATGATCATAGTAAGAAAAAAATAACCTAAGAATACGTTCATAAAGACTATATTGAATCTTTTGACATGTTCCGAAAGTTTATTGTTAATCAAGGTTAAAACAAACTAATGGGCTACTTGTAAATAGAATTTTGAGAACTGAAAACTTTTTGTTCTTTTTACTGGCTTAAAGTTTTACACAGCAGAATTAATAAGGCTCTTTCCTTCCTTTTAACTGAGTTAAAATTTCACACAGTAGCCAATCAGATCCTTAGAAGATAGAGTTATTGGCTTTTCTTCCAAGCATAAGCTTAGGTAACAGTGTGATTTGCTTGCGAAAGTACATCACGAACTTCAGCTAGTTAAATAGAAGCACATTTCTTTCCACCGAGATGTAGTAAACTTCTCTCTCTTTTTCTTCTTCGTGTAACAGCTTCTATAATATCTATCATATCAGCTTCTATCAGACCCTATTATACACACCTACCCCATAACTATGTTTTTTTCATCCCAGTTATTAGCGTATTTGTTATAAGCTCTTATTGCAATTTTTGACACAAGGCCAAAAATTATAAATGGCACAAAAATGACCAAGTTGAAAAATGACACACAAAAAAATGACCCAAGGCCAAGTTTATAATACTTGGTAAACACAAAATAAAATACAGAAAAATCATTTTTATGGTCTTTTCAAACAAGTTTTACCTATCTATTTAAGTTTTTTGTTATTGCCACTTTTGGAAAAACGGGAAAATTCCTGGCATGGGTTGTTTAATTTCTTTACAATAAATTCTAGCAATCCTATCATATATAAATTAGAGTGTTTCAACATTTGGCTTTTTCTGGAAGAAGAGATCAAAACTTGGGAGAATCCAAGTACACCCGAAAAGGGTGGCTCATGCCACACCCAATCAATGTGTTCATTGAATGGCTGTGTTTCTCTGTTTTCCATGAAATATATGTTGATGCGCTCTTAATCTTTGGCTATTAGCAGCCACGGGGTTGTTTTCTCAATGTGATGTGCCAATATTTATAGTATTTATTTATTGTGTGATATTTTCTTTAGCTGAAAAATAAAATGTGAATTTTGTAAGTTTTTCTCCTTATAATTACTCGAAAAGGTTTAAACACAATAGAGAAACATCTGTGTTGTTATTAATACAAGTGAGAAAATAACTATAGGCAGGGTTTTTCCGTGTAAATTAGGTATTCGTTGCATGATCAGTTATATTGTTTGACGTTTTAATCTGTGCATATTTCAAAAGCTAAAAGGCGTGGCTTTTGCCGAAAGGCTTGCCAAATAAGCATTTAAATTTGAACCAACGAGAAATCTATCACATTTATATGATTTCCTATTATTTATATCCTGTATTTACTATTTTTATTTGATTTTCACTTTGCAATCTTTTTTAACAACGCACTTCCCATGAACTAGTGATAATGTTGCTAGTGATAACAAGTGATAACGTTGTATAACGATAAGAAAAAAAATCAGAAAGAAGTAAATACGAGGTTATTTACAGTGAATAGGAGAATATTTACGTTGAAAATGCAATGCTAGTATTTCGTCCGAGACCGTTCTCAGTGCAAAAACAAAAAAAGGACCTTAAAAAGCAACCATTAAAATAAATAAAATCAAACCGTTAAAATACACTTAAAATAAAAGCAGGGGCGTCGTTTGGGGGGGAGCATTCCCCCAATAATGTGCAGAGAAAAAATATCATATATTTCATGTCCCTTGACTATCCGGGCTATCCAGAAGTACGGATCTTGCCCGAGATTTCTTTTCTTCTGCTTGGATTCAATTTGCTTTGCAAGTCAGCTTTTTCAGTTATGCACAAGCTATGACAGTAAAAGTTAGCTTATATTAATTTAGGTTAGGTTGGCTATAAATATCAAAAATGGTTTAAAAACTTAACTTAACCAAACCTAATCCGTCATCATTAAACTTTGCATTAAACTGAAAAAGTTTACTGGCAACGCTGACTAAATAAATCCAAGAAGAAAAAAAAGTGTTTCTGAAATGTCGTCATTCATAAATTTCGGACCTTCACGATAACATACATATACCTAGGCTGTGACTCCTCCGCGTAGAGTGACGACTGGCTGATTTATCTGCATGGGTTCATAGTGAACGTTTGTCCTTTGTTAATTCTGATGTTTGCCATCGTCAAGAGATCAAAATGGCTGTTGTACCATTTATTCAGCCAACCATAATGTCAATTCCAACCAGCTTTGATAGTTCAAAATTTGTAGATAGTCATTGTAAGTCTGTGTTTCAACGATGAGATATTCGAAATAGGTTTCCAAACCAAAGTAATATTCGTTTGGTTATTTGAATCGAAAACTGAGATTGTTTAGCGAGCCGGATCATTTTTCGGTTATAATGAAGTTGTACCAACGCAAGCCTTCTATCCTCACAAGACTCAGGCCGAAACACATGGATGGTCGGGAGAATTGCTGCTGGTGCTTATGCCACGTCTCGTTTCCATAGGGTGTCACAAAGCCGGTGAGGGTGAAGAAACTCCGCAGTTTCTCCTCCAAATTTTTTTAATCGAAATGCCAAAAATAGAAGGGGTTATTCTCCCTAATTGGTGCCTATGAACCAACTGATTCAGATGAAGTAATTTTTCGTGGGTATTTTTGAAGACGTTGCAGATTTTTGGCTTTTTCCAGTTGCATCAATTCCGTCTGAATATGTTAGGAGAAGCCTTAGACATTATTGCTTACAACTCAAAAAAGAAGTGAGCCCTCGAAGAAATTGTGTAGCCCAGGTGGGTAAAATTTTGGAGAATGCCAACGCTAACGGTGTTGTTAAGGCTAACCAAAGAAAAGGCAGCAATGGAAGAGGGTTTAGTGGAAATGATTATAGTTTTATTCAAGTTTAATGTTTGACACTTCTTCTCACGAATTTTAAAGCGCTTCCAGCAGTTGCTCCTTGAAGTCAACCAGAAGATACAAAGGTACTTAGTTTTAGTTTTAATGCAGTCGGCAACGCCGATGAAAAGTTCTGAGGCAACTTTTCATCCTTTGCGCATTACTGTTGTGAACTGTAAGGAACAGGTTGCGGCAAACCTTTATCTTTACGGTATTAAGGACCTCCATCTTTACGGCAGAGCCTCAAATAGAGTGCAGGGGTTACTTGGACGCCAGTCAACTCTAATCCGTAATAGACCTTGTTGATCGACTAAGTAAACCGCAGTTTGAAAGTAAACGATGGCAATAAATGCTTTCTGCTGGAGCTCAGCGGCCTCTTCCTCTATTTGTTAAGTCACTAATGCTGAACAAACTATTTAACGGCCCAACCAAAACCAGCTGGTTCTGGTCAAAAAAATTCATAAGCGATTTTCAACATCCAGCTGGACCATTGAGAAGACATTTCCTGTGACTGATTAAATAAAAAAAAAACTAATTTTTTTAGCTGAAAGTAAGGAGCGACATTAAAACTTAAAACGAACAGAAATTACTCCGTATATGAAATGGGTTGTCCCCTCCACAATGCCTCGCTCTTTACGCTAAAGCTTTTAATTGTTTTAAAAAATAGAATTGTGGCAAAGAGTCAAACTTTAGCGTAAAGAGCGAGGGATTGCGGAGGGGACAACCCATTTCATATACGGAGTAATTTCTGTTCGTTTTAAGTTTTAATGTCGTTCCTTACTTTAAGCTAAAAAAATTAGTTTTTTTTTATTTAATTTCTGAACGTTTTTGAATTAATGCATGTTTGGTTTTGGCTCTCCTCACATAAATTATCAAAATGAAATTTGTATATTAATTCTTTTTTTGGCTAAATGGCTTTCTCTTAGTTTCGATCAGACAATTTTGAGAAATAAAGGATGGAGAAGGAGGTCTAGTTGCCCTCTAATTTTTCGGTTACTTAAGAATGCAACTAGAACTTTTAATTTTTAACGAATGTTTTTATTAGTAAAAAATATACGTAACTTAAGAATTAACTTACGTAACAAACTTTCATAATCTTATATTTTTATTATGTATACGAGGGGGTTTGTACCCTCGTTAATGCCTCGCTCTTTACACTAAATCGTAAGTTTTGTCCCAATTCTTTAAGAATGACCCCTGAATCAGAAAGGCCGTAGAATAAATAGTTAAAATTACTAAAAATACTTTAGCATAAAGAGCGAGGTATTTATCTCCTCCTAAATACCTCGCTCTTTATGCTAAAGTATTTTTAGAACCCCTCATTTGCGTAATAATCTCTGTTCGTTTTAAGTTTCAATGCTACCCCTTCCTTTCATTTGAAAAAACGTTTTCATATTTATTTTTCATTGTTTTCTTATAGTAATGCTAGAAAATCCTGCGCCCTTTTCATTGAATTTTTCTTCCCCCATGACAGATTCCTCCAAGGAAAGATCCTCCAACATAGCCCCCACCCCTCAGCCCCACCCCCAAACAAAATAAAATCCCCCTGAAAACTTCTGTACACTTCCCAATAACCATTACTATATGTAAACACTGGTCAAAGTTTGTAACTTGCAGCCCCTCCCCCAGGGATTGTGGGGGAGTAAGTCATCTCCAAAGACATAGTTATTATAGTTTTCGACTATGTTGAACAAAATGGCTATCTCAAAATTTTGATTTGTTGACTTTGGGAAAAAATGAGTGTGGGAGGGGGCCTAGATGCCCTTCAATTTTTTGGTCACTTAAAAAGGGCACTAGAACTTTTCATTTTCGTTAGAATGAGCCCTCTTGCGACATTCTAGGACCACTTGGTCGATACGATGACCCCTGGGAAAAAGAAAAAAAAAATAAAATAAAATAAACACGCACCCGTGATTTGTCTTCTGACAAAAAATACGAAATTCCACATTTTTGTAGATAGGAGCTTGAAACTTCTTCGGCAGGGTTTTCTGATACGCTGAATCTGATGGTGTCATTTTCGTTAAGATTCTACGACTTTTAGAGGGTGTTTCCTCCTATTTTCTTAAATAAGGCAAATTTTTTCAGGCTCGTAACTTTTGATGGGTAAGACTAAACTTGATTAAACTTATATATTTAAAATCAACATTAAAATGCGATTCTTTTGATGTAGCTATTGATATCAAAATTCAATTTTTTAGAGTTTTGGTCACTATTGAGCCGGGTCGCTCCTTACTACAGTTCGTTACCACGAACTGTTTGACAACAGGCCTGTTCTCTGGTAATTAGAGCAATCACTTCTGGGTCTCGTCCTTTTCCATAGCAGATGATGTAACGTTTCCAAAAGTTTCCAGAAATTGTTTTCACTTTGCTAGATTATAGGAAAAAAAACTGTACAGACGGTCTCAATGGTATCAGGATATCTGTCTCAATGAGCAAAAGTTCAAAATAAAATACAAATTAGCTATACCAAATGCCAAAACTGGGAAATACACAAAAAAAAATCAAAGAAAAAATAATTATTTGACTGAACGATTTAACTAAAACAAATCAACTATTCGAATAATATCTGGAACCAAACATAATTCTGTGGAGATTGTACATCATCGTGGACAATGATAGCTCCTAATCTTTTCAGTTAGTAAAAGTGTCATCTAGAACGTATGCACGAGCTTTTCTTTAGCATGACACACTTACGTTCACAAGCATGCTTTTCAATTAACATATGTTAAGAAAGAAGCATTTAAAGAATATGTGGAATATAAATATAACTTTCTGGGGATTAAATAGCATAATGCCATCGTAGCTGCTGATTTTTGAGTCAGTAAAAGGAGCCTTTCAGGGAAGCGGGGAGAAAATAATAGAAAAATTGATAATGTGACTGAGTTCAAGAAATTAAAATTTTCTCTCAAAGAAGGTCTACTGCCTCTGCATCCTCTTCACAATTTCAGTTTTTTTTTATCTTTTTAACGCAAAGTTACACAGTTCACGTCCAAAATAAAGTTGAATATTCTACATTATTGCGGTATTTTCCTATGTATAATCAAACAGTTCTCCGGATACATCCTGAACAGTACAGTACACTGAACAGTACAACTGAACAGTACATCCTGATAGAACAGATTACTGTGAAGAACTGCAAGTAAGGAAAGAAACGGCTCAATAGAAAACGCTGGAAATGGAATAACGACATCAATAACTATCAAACAGTTTGTGGTAAGGGACTGTAGTAAGGAGTGACCCGGCTAAATAGTAACCGAAACTCTAAAAAGCGGAATTTTTGATACCAATAGTTACATCAAAAGAACGTATTTTAATGTTGATTTTAAATACACAAGTTTCATCAAGTTTGGTTTTACCCATCAAAAGTTAAGAGCCTGAGAAAATTTGCCTTATTTTAGAAAATAGGGGTAAATATCCCGTAAAAGTCATAGAATCTTAACAAAAATCACACAATCACATTCAGCACATCAGAAAACCCTACTGTAGAAGTTTCAAGCTCCTATCTACAAAAATGTGGAATTTTCTATTTTTTGCCAGAAGACAGATCACGGGTGCGTGTTTATTTGTTTGTTTGTTTTTTTGTTTTGTTTTTTTTTTCCCAGGGGTGATCGTATCGACCCAGTGGTCCTAGAATTTTACAAGAAGGCTCATTCTAACGGAAAGGAAAAGCTCTAGTGCCCTTTTTAAGTTACCGAAAAAAATGGAGGGCATCTAGGCTCCCTCCCACGCTAATTGTTTTCCCAAAGTCACCGGATCAAAATTCTGAGATAACCATTTTATTTAGCATAGTCAAAATACCTTATAAACATGTCTTTGGGGACGACTTGCTCCCCCACAGTCCACGTGGGAGGGGCTACAAGTTACAAACTTTGACCAGTGCTTGCATATAGTAATGGTTATTGTGAAGTGTACGAACGTTTTCAGGGGCATTTTTTGTTGGTGGGGAGGGTTTGATGGGAGGGGGTTATGTAGGGGGAAATTTCCATGGAAGAATTTCTCATGGGGGAAAAAAATCTCCATGAAGGGGGCGCAGGAGTTTCTAGCATTATTAAAAAAAAAATAAACGTGAAAAAGTTTTTTCAACCGAAAGTAAGGAGCAACATTAAAAATTAAAACGAACAGAGATTATTACGCCTATGAGGGGTTTACCCTCCTCCTAATAACTCGCTCTTTATGCTTAAGTATTTTTAGTTTTTTCAACTATTTATTCAACGGCCTTTGTGATTCAGAGGTCATTCTTAAAGAATTGGGACAAAATTAAAGCTTTAGTGTAAAGAGCGAGGTATTAACGAATAGACAAGCCCCCTCATTTACATAATAAAAATATACGAATATAGAAATTCCTTACGTAATTTAATTCGTAAGTTACGTATATTTTTTACTAATAAAACGTTCGTTACAAATTAAAAGTTCTAGTTGCCTTTTCAAGTGACCAAAAAACTGGAGGGTAACTAGGCCTCTTCCCATACCCCTTTTTCTCAAAATCGTCCAATAAAAACTAAAAAAAGTTAGCAAAAAAAATTAATACGCAAATTTCGTTTTAATTATTGATGTGCGGACAGCCAAAATAACATGCGTTAATTCAAAAACGTTGAGAAATTTAATAAAAAAAAACAAGTTTTTTAAACTGACAGTAAGGAACGACATCAAAGCTTAAAATGAACAGAAATCACTCCGTGTATGAAAGGGGTTGTTCCCTCTTCAACGCCCTGCTCTTTACGCTAAAGTTGTTTACGCTTTTATAAAGTAGAATTGAGAGAAAGATTCAAACTTAAGCGTAAAGAGTGGGGCGTTGAGGAGGGAACAGCCCCTTTCATACACGGAGTAATTTCTGTTAGCTTTAAGTTTTAACGCCGCTCATTACTTTCAGTTAAAAAAAAACTTGTTTTTTTAGTAATTTGTTTAGTAACTTCAAAGGAGCTATTTATTTTATTTAAACGGCCTTTGTGATTCAGGGGTCATTCTTAAGGAATTGGAACAAAATTTAAACTTTAGTGTAAAGAGTGAGGTATTGACGAGGGGGCAGATCTCTTCGTATTATGTATATGAGAAAGTTCACCCCCTCGTGAATACCTCGCTCTTTACGCTAAACTTCGAATTTTGTAAAATAATGGCCGTTATAAGCAATAATTTGTTTCTGTTGTTTCCCGGCCAATCTTACCATTTAATTTTACTCGTGCATGCAGAAAATTCGTTCTCCCTTCCTTACCTGAAAAATGTATGCATGCTTCCCAATCTATCTATCTATATATATAAAAATAAGTTGTTTGTATGTGTGTCTGTCTGTCTGTCCGCATATGACGTCTGAATTATTTCATCATATACCAATTCAAAAACGAATGTATTCATGCCGAAGTAGCTGAGTTGGTAAAGCGTTATGTTCCAGGTTTTAGGTCCGAGAGGTTCCAGGTTCGAACCTTGGCTTTAGCATTAATACAAAAGAAGAAAAAAACTAAAAAAGGTAAAAACTACAAAAAAAAAACTAAAAAGAAACTACTAAAAAAAACTAAAAAAGCTAAAAAACTAAAAAAAAACTTAAAAAAGGTAAAAAACTAAAAACTTAAAAAAGAAAAAAAACTAAAAAAAACTAAAAAAAGGTAAAAACTACAAAAAAACTAAAAAGAAAACCCCAAAAACTAATAAAAAACTAAAAAAACTAAAAACTGAAAAAGAAAAAAAAACTAAAAAAGGGAAAAAAACTGAAAAATAAAGGAGAAAAAGAAAACTAAAAACCGGAACACAGGGAATATAAATGACTACCGGGACAATCAAAGAGAAATTACAGACTGGGACACTGGGGCACAAATAACAACCGGGAGATATAAATGACGACCGGGACACTCAAAGATAAAATACAGACCGGGAAACCGGGACACAAATGACGACCGGGACACAGGGAATATAAATGACGACCGGGACGCTCAAAGAGAAATTACAGACTGGGACACAAATGACGACCGGGATACTGGGAATATAAATGACGACCGGGACACAGGGACACAACTACAACGGGGATGCTGGGGGCACAGGGGGATGTATAAATGACGACGGGGACACAGTGAATGTTCGATTAGCAATCACCATCAACAAAGCTCAAGGGCAATCATTAGAATAATGAGGTATAGATCTGAATACGGATTGTTTTTCTCATGGACAATTTTATGTTGCATGTTCAAGAGTCGGTAAACCTGACAATCTATTTATATGCACAGACAATGGGACATCGAAGAATGTTGTATATTCGCAAGTTTTACGTAGTTAAAAACATATATATATCTATCTATATTCACAGGTGGGACACAGGGACACAACTACAATGGCACGTAACTAATATGGCGCGTAACAACTTACGCGCAAGGGGGGGGGGTATAGGGGGGGCGTGAAGCACCCCCAACAACTAGGTTTTGGGGTGGCACGAAGCACCACCCCAACAGCTAGTAGCAAATAAAACAATGGGTAAATTTCATAACTTAAAAACTTTTCCCCAGTGGATATAGGGGGTCATTTTATCCCTAAAGACATAGTTATTGGGCATTTCAATTATGCTGATGAAGCCAATCTTAGCATTAAATTTTACCTTCAGCAGCTCCATATCTGTGATTTTTACGTTATTAAATAAAAAATAAGTTTTTTTAACTGGCAGTAAGGAGCGACGTTAAAACTTAAAACGAACAAAAATTATTCCGTATATGAAAAGGCTTGTCCCCTCCTCAGTGCCCCCTCTTTACGCTAAAGTTGTTTACTGTTTTATAAAATAGAATTGAGGAAAAGATTCAAACTTTAGCGTAAAGAGCAGGCGTTGAGGAGGGAACACCCCCTTTCATACACGGAGTAATTTCTGTTCGTTTTAAGTTTTAATGTCCCTCCTTACTTTCAGTTAAAAAAAAAACTAGTTTTTTTTATTTAATCGTGTTAAAAAGCCAGCCAGAAATGGTTAGGCCTCAGGGAAGAAGGAAGCAAGAGTGAGGATACAGCTTATGAATCTTTGGTCTTTGTATTGCTTGTACTCGTTCCTCCAGATATTAAATGAAAAAAAAAAATTTAACTGAAAGTAAGGAGTGACACAAAAACTTCAAACCAAAAGAAATTACTCCGTATATTAAAAGGGCTTTTCCCTCTTCAACACCCCGCTCTTTACGCTAAAGTTTGACTCTTTCTCTCAACTTTAATTTTTTAAACAGTAAAAAACTTTAGCGTAAAGAGTGGGGCATTAAAGCTTTACTTATTAGGAGGATAAATAGGAGGAGGTTCACCCTCCTCCTAATACCTCGCTCTTTACGCTTAAGTATTTTAGTTTTTTGCTATTTATTCTACGACCTTTGTGATTCAGGGGTCATTCTTAAGGAATTGGGACAAAATTTAAGCTTTAGTGTAAAGAGGGAGGTACTGACGAGAGGGCGAACCCCCTCATATACGTAATAAAAACATACGAATATAGAAGTTCGTTACGTAAACTAATTCGTAAGTTACGTATCTTTTACTAATAAAAACGTTCATAAAAAGTTAAAAGTTCTAGTTGTCTTTTAAGTAACCAAAAAATTGGAGGGCAACTAGAGCTCCTCCCCCGCTCTTTTTTTCTCAAATCATTTGATCAAAACTATGAGAAAGCCATTTAGCCAAAAAAATGAACATGCAAATTTCCTTTTAATTATTCATCTGCGGGGAGCCAAAATCAAAATATGCATCAATTCAAAAACGTTCAGAAATTAAATTAAAAAAAAGTTTTTTTAACTGAAAGTAAGGAGCGACATTAAAACTTAAAATGAACAGAAATTACGCCGTATATGAAAGGGGCTATTCCCTCCCCAACACCCCGCTCTTTATACGAAAGTTTTTTAATGTTAAAAATTTTAATGTTAAAAAGTAGAGGTGAGAGAAAGAGTAACTGGTGAGCTTCCCAGTTGGAACAAAAATTAGGCCGCACGGTGGCAGTACTGTATTTAATCAAGCTGATTTGTAATGAAATTAAGCTACGTTTGGTAATCTCTAGTTATGGGAGTCACTGTAGTTGTAATCTGTCACTGCTTAGGTGGGGTAGGGTAGATTCCTAAAAAAAAAGTACATTCTAATCGACAAAATGCTTACTCTTCCTGAGGTTTCATTTAAATACAGAAAGAGATAAGTTGGGAGTAAGAATTAAATAAATTGTTCCTTTATACAGCTAAAATGTTACATTTGCATATCCACCCGCAGAGAGGTGGATAATTCAAGGCCGGTCATCATTAACCCACAAGGAAACTTCTTGGGATTGACAAATATTGCTAGAAACTTAGTTTTCAGAAACTTTAACTGGGGTTATTTTCTATTTCTATTTATATGAAGTACTTTAATGTATTTGAAGGAATGCATGTAATGCATTTATCGACAAGGAAATCCTGGTTTTGAGGTTGTGATGGCTTCAGTTATGTAAAAGATCAAAAGTCTTACATAATTTCCATCCATACAAACAATAATACTCCTTTCCATCGAACCAAAATTCTTTAGTAGTAATATTAACAAGGACTTTTTACCAAAATTTATTCAAATTTTATCCAAAATCGACATTGCAAATTTACACTTTACTCGTGGAAAAATATCTGGATTTTTTTCTTACTTTATTTAACATAATAAACAAAAGTATTAACCATTGCAAATATAAATCACTACGCTGGGGAAAAAAAATTCCTAGCGCATAATTTTTTTATTACCTGCATGAACGTTCAGAGAAACATCCTAATCCAATAAATCAACTTAAGAAAGGATAAGAAAAAAAAACACCCTCTCCTACAGATCCCCTCTTTAAGTCAATCCCTCTTTCTGTTATAGTTTATATTGCAAATTTAAACGTATTACGATACTAATCAACGTAAAATTATTATTCACACATTTTAAAAGCAATTAACCGGGGAATTAAGGGACCGATATCTCAGATTATAAATTGGTTAGGCCTGGGTATGATTCGGAAAACAGTAAGAAATTAAATAAAAAAAGAGCTTTAAATGAAAGAAACGAACAGATTTGAAAGCTATTTAAACAGATTATTCTTTATATGAAGGGGGGTGTTCCCTCCTTAACACCTTACTCTTTACTGTGAAATATGGCTCTTTTCAAATTTTTAAAGACATTTTGCAATTGGAAAGATAAGATTTTTCAAAGCGCCAAAACGCTTCAGTTTAATAAGCAAGGTGTTGAGAAGGGGGCTGTCACCCTAAAGAGTGATTTATATTTGTTTTAGTTTTCAAACTTGCTCCTTACTTTACTTTACATTGAGTTTGGCAACACATAAACCAGTTTCCCCTCAACTAACACTTTTAGATTTAGTTAATAATATGTTGAGGGAGTGTCTGCCCCCCTCCAATCCTTCAGAGTAGAGACACATAAGGGAAAAGTTCAAAATCCCTCAAAAAGGATAAAATATACGCGAAATGCAACACATTACGCGGGACATGTCCAGACTCTGGGGAAACACACAGGGTGAATGTACTTTGTTTTATTCGTGTCTTTTCTTATAGTTTTTAAATGATCTAGGCGTCAATTATGCTGTTGTGTTTTAACTTATTACAACGAAAAACAATATTTACAAAAATTTTGTGAATTGACTTTATTGTTTATCTTCAGCTTTTTGTAAAAAAAAAAAAAGGATTCTATTATAAGTTTGTTTTGCTTATCTTATTAGCCCAATGAGAAAAGGCATGAATATATTCATTAAAACTTGCCTGTCATTTAAATAACGGAGGCTTTTCCTATCATTATAAATTAAAATTGAATAATTAAGGTTTTAAGAAATTACTCGTACATTCAGTAGTGGATTGACTGTGACAAGCAATACAAGCATAAGAGGATCTAGCTTGAAGGTAAGGCAGTTTTTGTAGGGCTGAGGGCGGGGGTTTTCATAGAGATTTAAAGGATGAGTTTCAAGACAAAGTAAGTCCAGCATTTGGCCTTTCATTTATACATGTGCCTCGGATGTTGTTTTTTTTTTTTTTTTTTAATTAGTAAGGATAGACTCGGCCCAATGTTAACCAAAACTCTAGAAAACTAAATTTTGACAAAACAAAACCATCCATTTTCATTATGCTGATTTGAACCGTATAAAAATTTATTCCATTTAATGTAACTGAACAAAGGCTAAAACCCTGAGAAAAGTTAGCTGATGTTTGAAAAGGGAGATTCAGCCCCAAATAGTCAGATAATCTGAATGAAATACACGCTATCAGATTCTGCATATCTGACGCCTTATTGTCGGGGTTTTAAGCTCCTATCTAAAAAATGTTGAGTTTTGTATTTTTTGCCAAAAGAACCACAAATGGGGTTTTCCCCCTTTCCTCCCAAGACATCACATCGCTATTTTTAGAAAACCACTTGATTCAATAGATTTGAAAGATCCAGTGACTATACCTATAGGATAACTTGATCCCCAGACCTCTTGGGGAAAGGGATATAGGCGAATCTATTTCCCTGTGATATACATATTAAATATTTTATTGGGAACTGTAAAAAAAAAATTGGGTTAGGGATTTTCAACAGGAAAATTTTCTGTGTGGAGGAAATTACAATGGGGATCTTAGACAGGGGGTTTCTCGGTAGGATCTTGAAAACAGCCAGAGCTAAATAAAAAACAAGTTTTCTTTCAAATGAAAGTAAGGAGCAACCCTAACACTCAAGACGAACAGAAATTATTTTCTAAATGAAGGGAACCCTTCCTTAGCCGTTACTTCTTGCAGTAAAGTTGATTTTTGTCATGATTCTTTAAGAAAGACCATTAGAACAATTTAAGAAAGACAATTAGAACAGACCAATTGAATTTCAATGAGAAGCTACAGATCCTTCAAACTTAAATGTATTGTGGCAAAAATTGAGTGGGGCAACACATAGAGCATTTTCCCCTCAAATAATACTTTTAGGTTTACTTAATAAACTATTGAGGGGCATCTTCCTCCCCCCCAATCCCTCAGAGCAGATCCACACATGGAAAAAGTTCAAAATCCCCCAAACAGTATAAAATGGGAAATACATAAAATTACGCGGGGCATCTCCAGATTCTGGAGAAACACACAGGATGAGTGTCGTTTTTTTTTTATTTGTGCCTGTTCTTATGGTTTTTAAATGATATTGGCGTCAACAAGTACTTTTCTTTTATGATTATACTGTATTGTTTTGACTTGTTTCAGTGTAAAACAATATTTAAAAATAATTTGTTAATTTACTTTAGTATTTATCTTCAGCATCATGTTAAAAAAAATGAAACTATTATACGAGAGTTTTGATTATCCTATTAACCCAATAAGAAGAGGCATGAATATATTCATAAAAGTTTGTCTGTCATTTAAATAACAGACGCTTTTCCCATCATTGTAAATTAAAATTGAATAATTTGGTTTTAAACAAATTACTTATATATTCAGTAGTGGATCAACAGCGACAATCAATACAAGCATAATAGGATCTAGCTTGCTTGAAAGTAAGGCCGTTTTTGTAGGCCTGAAGGCGGGGGTTTTCTTAGAGATTTAGATACAGGGTTTTAAGACAAAGATGACCTTTCATTGAAACGATTGCTCTGAATTTTTTTTCGAATAAGTAATGAGAAACTCGACCCAATGTTAACCAAAACTCTAAAAAACAAATACAAGCATAATATGATCTGGCTTGCTTGAAAGTAAGGCCGTTTTTGTAGGGCTGAAGGCGGGGGTTTTCTTAGAGATTTAAAGACTGGGTTTCAAGACAAAGATGTCCAGCGTTTGGCCTTTCATTGAAACAACTGCTCTGAATATTTTTTTTTTCGAATAAGTAAGGAGAAACTCGACCCAATGTTGACCAAAATTCTAAAAAACTAAATTTTGACAAAAATTAATCCATCCATTTTCAATATGCTAATTTGAAATGTATAAAATTTAACACCATCAGATTCTGCCTATCAGAACACCTTATTGTCGGGGTTTTAAGTTCCCATCTAAAACAAAAGGTATAGTTCAGTTTTTTTTTTCCTTGAAGCAAAAACCACAATTTCCCTCTTTCCCCTCAGGACATCATATCGTTGATTTTCAGGAAACCACTTGATTCAATAGAGTTGAAAGATCCAGTGACTATACCTTTTGGATGGCGTAATCCCCAGACCTCTGGGGATAGGGACGTAGGCTAATCTCCCTGTAATATACACATTATAGATTTTATTCGGAAATCTAAAGAATAACAGGTTTTTTCTAGATGAAAGTAAGGAGCAACCCTAAAATTCAAGACAAACAGAAACTATTTTCTAAATGGAGGGAGCCCTTCCTCTGCTGTCGCCTCTCACAGCAAATTTGATTTTTTGTCATAATTCTTTAAGAAAGACCGTTCGAACAAAGGGGCTATTGAATTTGAATGAGAAGTTTTTCTTCAGATCTTTCAAATCAGTATGAAGTATACCTCCTTCCTACACGGAATAACTTCTGTTGGTTTTGACTTTTAATGTTGCTCCTTAGTTTCAGCTGAAATTACTGTTCCATGCTGAAAGAATAAAGTTTCCTGGGCTATTTTCGATTGGAAATTTTACACTTGGAGGGGAAGAGTGTATCCTGATACGATTTGAAAAACTGCAAAGAAAATTAAGTACAAAAAAGGCTTTTTACCAGATAAAAGTAAGGAGCAACAATGAAAGCTTAAAACGAATAAAAATATAAATTATTAGAACTTAAAATGCTAAATTTTGACTTATTGTCTCAACTTCTTAAGAAAGAAACTCAAAATAAGAAATGAGAAGTATTTTAAAGGATCTTTACGACTTTGACACAAAGAGCTTTTTTCAGCCTCTTCACATACGGAATAATTTCGCTTCGTTTTAAGTTTTAATATTGCTCAATAGTTTCAATTAAAAAAAGTTGATTTTCTTCAAGTAGCAACCAAGAAAAGCAGTAGTGAAAAAAAACCGCATAAAATTAAGTCACCCGTGAAGCGTACGGGATATACAAGAAATTACGCGGGACATCCCCAAACTCTGGGAAAATTCGTAGGGTCAATATGTTTCTCTTATTTCTGCCTTTTTTTTTTACTTTTGAATATTCTATGCGTCAACAAGTTAGCTTCTTTTACAAATATGCTAGCGAATTCTGACTTGTTTTGATCAAAAACATTATTTGGAAAAAATTAGCAGTTTAAGTTAATATTTATCTTCAGCTTTATACTGAAAAAAAGTTTCTATTCTTAATTATTTTTACTCATGCTATTAACCAAATTGAAAAATCTATTTACATACTAATTTAAATGTGTCTCTCATTAAAATAACGGAGGCTTGTGCCATCATTGCAAATTAAAATTGAATAATTAGGTTTTAAACAAATAGCATTCAGTAGTAGATTGACTGTGACAACCGCAGTAGGATTTAGCTTGCTTGAAGGTAAGGCAATTTTGTCAGGCAGGCAAAGGGTAGGGTTTTCTTAAAGATTTAAGGACTGAGTTTCAAGGCCAAGCTATACTACGTTTGGCTCATGATTGACAGAGGCGCTGTAAATAATCTATTTCCTTCCGAATAAGTAAGGAGCAATTCGGTCGAATTTTAATCAAAACTTAAGACAGATAGAAACTATTCCCTAAACGAAGGGAGGTGCCCTTCATTTAATGAAGGGGGGATAAGTTGAATAGGCTATTTTTAAAGATCTTTAAAACTTCCCTAAGATTGAAGATTTTTAAGATCTTCCCTAAATGAAGGGGGGTGCCCCTTTTGATGCTCAGTCCTCGTTCGTTGCAAGACCCTTGAATTTGAATAGGCTATTTTTAAAGATCTTTAAAACTTAAGCGTAAGGAGAGAGGGCCTAGGAAAAGGTGTCCCTCCGTCATATTTTTTAAAATCAGTATAAGTATCAAAGAGGTTTTAGTGAAATAATTTATTTTTAGTACAATTTCTAATCATTAAACGATAGATCAGTTAGGAAAATTCTGCAGGGATTTTCCTCGGGAAGGAAATTTTCCCTCACAAGGGACGCAACTCAAACACAAGAAACTATGAATTTGAATGAGAAGTATTTTTAAAGATCTTTAAGACTTTTGCCTAAAGAGTGAGGGTTAAGGGGTGGGGGTGGGGGGTAATCCCTCTCATATATAGAATAATTTCTGTTCATTTTAAGTTTTAATAAAATTTTGCAAAACCTTTAATCTTTGATATACCAATGAACAGTCAGTAGCATAAGAAGATCTAAATATCAGTTTTTATTTGAAGACAAACGTATACAAAATTACCAAAATTGGTGTGATTTCAGTAAACAATTGTGCTACAAATTAAATATGCCTGAGAGCCTTTGAAGTGAATTTCAGAAGACATTAGTACCCTTCCTTCTGGGATATTAAATTTAAAAAAAAAGTTTTTCCAACTGAAAGTAAGGAGCGACATTAAAACTTAAAACAAACAGAAATTATTCCGTGCATGAAAGGGGATGTCTCATCCTCAATGTCCCGCTCTTTATGCTACAGTTTTTTATTGTTTAAAAATTAGAACTGTGACAAAAGAGTCAAATTTTCGTAGAGATCGGGACGTTGAGGTTGGGACATACTCTTTCATATACGGAATCATTTCTGTTCGATTTATTGTTTATTGTTGTACTGTTCGTTTTATTGTTTATTAAGTTTTATTGTTGCTCCTTACTTTCAGTTGAAAAAACTTGCTTACTTTTGTTTAATTTATGAACGTTTTTGAATTAATACATGTTTTGATTTTGGTTCACCGCACATGAATAGTTAAAACGAAATCTGTATATTAATTTTTTCTGGCTAAATGGCTTTTTCATAGTTTTAATCGAACGATTTTGAAAAAAAGTGGTATGGGTAGAGGCATAGTTACCCTCCAATTTTTGGTTACTTAAAAATGCAACTAAAACTTCATTTGTGAACGTTTTTATTAGTAATGTATATTTCTATATATAACTTACGATTGACTAACGTAACGCGATCCTATATTTGTATATTTATTTTACGTATATGAGGGGGTTCGCCCGCTCGCACTTTGCACTAAAGCTAAATTTTGTCCCCATTCTTTAAGAATGACCCAAAAATCAGAAAGGCCATAGAATAAATAGTTGAAATTACTAGAAATACTTTAGCGGAAAGAACAAGATATTGTGGAGGAGAAAAACCCCCTTATATGCGTAATATTCTCTGTTCGTTTTAAGTTTTAATACTGCTCCTTACTTCCAGTTGAAAAAACTTTTTTATTTATTTATTGTCTCATTGTTTCTTTTTTAAATGATGCTAGAAAATCCTGCGGCTCCTTCATGGAAATTCTCTTCCCTCATGATAAAATTCTACATGAATAGATCCTCCAACTTATCCTTCTCTCCTGACCCCCCACCAAAAAAATCGAACTGAAAATGTCTCTACACTTCCCAACAAGAGCTAAGAGCTCATATGGCACTTGTGACGAGGTCGGAAGAGCCGAGAGCTCATATGGTACGAGGTCGGAAGAGCCAAGAGCTCATTTGGACGAGGTCGGAAGAGCCGAGAGCTCATATGGTACGAGGTCGGAAGAGCCAAGAGCCAAGAGCTCATTTGGCACTTGTGAGAAGGTCAGAACCTAAAGTTAAACTTTATAGCACAAGATCCTTCTAAATATCAAATTTCATTAAGATCTGGTCACCCTTTCGTAAGTTACAAATACCTCAATTTTCAAAATTACCTCCCCCCTCCCAATTCCACCAAAGAGAGCAGATCCGGTCCAGTTATGTCAGTCACGTATCTTAGACAGGTTTCTATTCTTCCCATCCAGTTTCATCCTGATCTCACCGCTTTAAGTATTTTCTAAGATTTCCGGTCCCCCCAACTGCCCCCCCAGTTACGTTTGATCCGGTTGAGATTTAAAATAAGATATCAGAGTTACGAGGTCCTTCTAAATATGAAGTTTCATGAAGATCCGATCACTCCTTCGTAAGTTAAAAATACGTTATTTTTCTTATTTTTCAGAATTACCCCCCCCCCCCCCGCAATTGAGCGGATCCGTTCCAATTATGTAAATTACGTATGCAAGACTTTTGCTTATTTTTCCAACCAAGTTTCATCCCAATCCCTCCAATCTAAGCGTTTCCCATCATTTTAGGTCTCCCCACCCCAAACTTCCCCCAATGTCACCAGATCCGGTCAGGATTTAAAATAAGAGCTTTGAACCACGATATCCTTCTAAAAATCAAATTTCATGGAGATCCAATCACCCGTTCGTAAGTTAAAAATACCTCATTTTTTCTAATTTTTCAGAATTACCCCCCCCCCCCCCCCAACTACCCAAAAGAGAGCGGATCCGTTCCGTTTATGTCAATCATCTATCTAGGACTTGTGTTTATTTTTCCCACCATGTTTCATCCCGATCCCTCCACTCTAAGTGTTTTCCAAGTTTTAGGTTCCCCCTCCCAACTCCCCGCCCCCATCACAAGATCTGGTCGGGATTTAAAATAAGAGCTCTAAGACACGATATCCTTCTAAACATCAAATTTCATTGAGATCCGATCACCCGTTCGCAAGTTGAAAATACCTCATTTTTCTAATTTTTAAGACTTACTCCCCCCCCCCAACTACCCCAAAGAGAACAAATAAGTTCCGATTATGTCAATCATGTATCTAGGACTTGCGCTTATTTTTCCCATCAAGTTTCATCCCGATCCCTCTACTCTAAGTGTTTTCCAAGATTTTAGGTTTCCCCCCTCCAACTCCCCCCAATGTCATCAGACCCAGTCGGGATTTAAAATAAGAGCTCTGAGACACAATATCATTCCAAACATCAAATTTCATTAAGATCCAATCACCCGCTCATAAGTTAAAAATACTTCATTTTTTCTATTTTTCCGAATTAACCGGCCCCTACTCCCCCCCCCCCAGATGGTCAAATCGGGAAAACGACTATTTCTAATTTAATCTGGTCCGGTCCCTGATACGCTTGCCAAATTTCATCGTCCTAGCTTACCTGGAAGTGCCTAAAGTAGCAAAACCGGGACTTTAGGTTTTCCCCCTCCGACTCCCCCCAATGTCATCAGATCCGGTCGGGATTTAAAATAAGAGCTCTAAGACACAGTATCATTCCAAACATGAAATTTAATTAAGATCCAAATACCCGCTGATAAGTTAAAAATACTTCATTTTTTCTATTTTTTGCGAATTAACCGGGCCCCCACTCCCCCCCAGATGGTCAAATCGGGAAAACGACTATTTCTAATTTAATCTGGTGCGGTCCCTGATACGCTTGCCAAATTTCATCGTCCTA
Organism: Artemia franciscana; assembly: GCF_032884065.1. NCBI lineage: Eukaryota > Metazoa > Arthropoda > Branchiopoda > Anostraca > Artemiidae > Artemia > Artemia franciscana. The sequence continues at coordinate 498,193 of NW_027062662.1, forward strand.
GCTTACCTGGAAGTGCCTAAAGTAGCAAAACCGGGACAGACAGACCGACAGACCGACAGACAGACAGACCGACAGACAGACAGACCGACAGAATTGGCGACTGCTATATGTCACTTGGTTAATACCAAGTGCCATAAAAACCATTACTATCTGGAAACAATGCTCAAAATTTGTAACTTGGAGCCCCTCCCCTGGGTACTGTGGGGGATTCAGCTGTCCCCAAAGACATAGTTATTAGGTTTTTGGTTATGCTGAACAAAATGGCTATCTCAAGATATTGATCGGGTGACTTTGGGAAAAATGAGCGTAGGAGGATGCCTAGGTGACCTCCAATGTTTTTGGTCACTTAAAAGGGCTCTAGAACATTAAATTTCTGTTAGAATGAGGCCTCTCGCGACGTTTTAGGACCACTGGGTTGGATCACCCCTGGGAGAAAAAAAAAAAACAAATAAACGCGCATCCGTGATCTGAATTAACGAGTAGCTTACGAATTAACTTAAGTAACGAATTTCTATATTCGTATATTTTAATTGCGCATATGAGGGGGTTAACTACCTCGTCAATGCCTTACTCTAAACCTCTCATATGCGTAATAATTTCTGTTCGTCTTAAGTTTTAATGCTGCTCCTTACTTTCAGTTGAAAAAAATCCTATTTATTTTGTCATTATTTTTTTTTTTAATAATGCTAGAAAATCCTGCACACTCTTCATTGAAATTATCTTCCCCCTTGACGAATTCCTCCATGGAAAGATCCTCCCACGGAACCCCCCCCCCCCCAAACCAAAAAATACCCCTGAAAACGTCCCAATAACAATTACTATATGTAAACACAGGTCAAAGTTTGTAACTTGCAGCCCCTCCCATGGGGGCTGTGTGTGAGTAATTTGTCCCCAAAGACATGGTTATTAGGTTTTTCGACTATGGTGAATAAAATGGCTATCTCAGAATTTTGATCTGGTGACTTTGGGGAAAAAATGAGCGTGGGAGGGGGCCTAGGTGCCCTCCAATTTTCTGGTTACTTAAAAAGGGCACTAGAAGTTTTAATTTCCGTTAGAATGAGCTCTCTTGCGACATTCTAGGACCACTGAGTCGATACGATCACCCCTGGGAAAAAAAACAAATAAACCCGCATCCGTGATCTGTCTCCTGGCGAAAAATGTGAAATTCCACATTTTTATAAATAGGAGCTTGAAACTTCTACAGTAGGGTTCTCTGATACTTTTAATCTGATGGTGTGATTTTCGTAAAAATTATATGACTTTTAAGGGTTGTTACTCCCTATTTTCTAAAATAAGGCTCATTTTCTCAGGCTTGTAAATTTTGATGGATAAGACTAAACTTGATGTAACTTATATAGTTGATATCAGCATTAAAATGCAATTCTTTTGATGTATCTATTGGTGTCAAAGTTCTGTTTTTTAGAGTTTCGGTTACTGTTGAGCCGGGTCGCTCCTTACTAAAGTACGTTACCACGAACTGTTTGATGGGTTAGTTCTTTCTATGAAATTTGATACTATTATGAAAAAAAAATGTGGCCGAAATTCGAGATTAAATCAAACAAAATTGCCTACGGATTGTTCTGGGGACCCGACCGACTACCGCATTTCAAACAGTAGCTGGGCGAGATGTCTGGTTTAATCCCGCTATAAAGAGAAAAAGGGTTGAGATGGCTAGGGCACGTTATTCGGATGAAGTATGACAAAAGATAAATAAAAAGAAACTAATAATTGATGAGCTATAGTTGCTATTTTTCGATAATCAAGTATAGTCATTCGAATGCCAGCGCATGGGCTTCAATTCGGAAAAAATAGAAAATTCCAATAAAAAAAATCAATGATAGAAATGTCAGATGTACCAAGGATTGCTTTAGGTTTTCGACTTACTGGCCGCATTTCTAAAAGTAACATGTTAGAAAAGTATGGTTCAATCCCGCTAGAAAGAGAGAAAGGTTGATATGGCTAGGGCATATTATGCGGATGAAGGATGACAGATTGAAAAAGATTTTCCTTGCCAGCCAACCATCCTGGGCTAAACGGAAAGCAGTTTGTCTAAGGTAAGGCGGAATGTCTTGAAGAAAGATTGAAGGGAGATGTGAACTTCCTGGGAGAGTGGGAAGAGGGAGGCTTTTAATACGTGGGGATGGAGGAAGAGCTCACGCAGCTCTGTTGGCCTTAGACGGTTTGGTGCTTTCGTGAGTTGTTAGTAGTAGTTTTAGTAGTTAACGGCAGGGAATATCAAGTCTATAGCGCAAAAGAGCTATAGAAGATCTCGCTGGTATTTCGCTTAGTTAGTTCGACAAAAGAAACACGAAAGGAACTCACATTAATGAGCTATAGTTGTTGTTTTTCGACAAGTCCGCAGTGGTCTTTCTATCCTCAACACAAGGGCTTTCCAGTGCAAAACCTTTTAATTCACGGTTTAGGACAGGAATCTAGCTAAATTAATTCAATTAAAAAGCTTTGTTCAGCTGAAAACAAGTAGCAACAATAAAACTCAAAACGAGCAGAAATTATATCGTATAGAAAGAGGTTCCCCTTCCTCACTACCTGGGTCTTCATGTTAAAGTCCTTAGTACTTTTAAAAAAGATTCCTATTTTAATTAAAATGACCTTGTGTTTTAGGAGTCATTCTTAAAAAGTTAGGATAAACAGTGAAATTTTAGCGTGAAGAGTAATGCATTGGGGAGGGGACAACCCTTTATATGCATTATAATTTCTGTCCGTTTTGAGTTTTATTGTTGCTCCTTACTGTCAGATGAAAGAAGCTGTTCTAATTTCCGATCGTTTTTCAAGTAATAATGGTAAATCTGGCTTACCCTCCATGAACAATTACCTTCCCTTATAGAAACTCCTCCCAGGAAAGTTTTTCCAACATAATATATCCCCCCTTTACCGTGAAACTTCTTCCGGACATTTCCTACCGCTGAAAATTCTTACCCCTGCCCTCCGTAAAATATATAGCAAAAGATTTAGTATTCAATTGAAAAATAATTTAGGTTCTAATCGTTTTTATTCATCATTCCCGAAATCTCTTATTCTGTGTGTATTATTTCCTGGGAATCCAAACACGCCAAACATTTTCCTCGGCCAATTCCCCCATAACCTGCAAAAGTGAATAGGAAAATACAAAAGTGAGACAAATAAAAATAATTTCGTATAAGAGTTTTGTCAAATCTCTATACTAAAAAATTTCCCCCTGGAAACTTCACTCCCAGAAATTGCCTCCGCACGGATAATTGTCTCCATGGCAACCCATCCTAAGCACAAAATCCACCCTCCACCTAAAAAATGTCTGCACGCTTCCCAATAACAAATACTATACGTAAGCAATTGGTAAGTTTCATAACTTCGACAGAGTTACCCCAAGGGACTTGGGGGGGGGTCATATTATTTCCTAAGGAATAATATTTGGACTTTTCAAATATCATAAACAAAGTAGCAATATCAAAATTTTGATCGAGCGATTTTGGAGAAAAGGGGCGTGGGAGGAGGACTAGTTTTCCTCCAATCTTTTCTGTAACTTAAAAATGGCACTAGGACTTTTAGTATCCGTTCAAATGAGTTTTCTTTTCGTATCCTAGGTCCATTGGTTTGATATGATCACCCCTAGGGAAAAAAACAACAAACAAATGAACACGCATCCGTGACCTACCTTCTAACAAAAAAATTACAAAATTTCCAATTTTTGCAGATAGGACATTAAAACCTTTACAGTAGAGTTATACGCTCGTATACACTTAATCTGATGGTGCAATTTTCATTAATATTTCCTGATTTTTTGGGATTGTTTACCCCTTTTCAAAAATCAGCAAATTTTCTCTGACTCGTAGCCCTTTATGAATAACATTACGCTTAATAGAAATCATATATTTGGAATCAACACACTATGCCACTCCTTTTGATAAATTTATTGATGTCAATATTTCGTTTTTTAATGTTTCGCTTACTATTGAGCCGTGTATCTCCTTACTTGCAGTCCTTTGCCGTAAAATGTATAATCAGGATTAAAGTTAAGAACAGGTGGGGTGCAGAAATAATGACCCCCTCTAAAAAAGAAGAAACTGCTATTAAAAAATCAGAAATACTCACTTTTCCTTTTTCTCATATCAAACCCATTTGTTTTAAACTCACCCTCCACCCATGAGGGATAAATAACTATATGCTTTATACATTCCTATTATATTAGTTTATATTGCATTTACATGTTTTACTACTGAAATCTAAATTTTTTTATTCTCTTGTATTTCAGGACTTAAAATGGAAGCTCATGTTAACGGAATAGCTAACAAAATAAGATACAATGAGGAAAAGAGAGGTAAAAAGAGAAACACAAGTTTAGAAAACATCAATCTTTTATCTGATCCAGCAGTAAGTTCGACTCGTATGATTCGAGTAGGAATTATTTCCAACACAATAAGCAACAACATCCAAAGTGACATATTCAAGGACAGAAAAATGAAAAGAGCAAGAATAGATGGCCCTGATAGTTCAACAGATCAACGCATGATCAGTGCTATTCCGGAGGTTTCATCAGAAATGTGAGTAATGCATTTTTTTCAGTATTTCCAAAAAAATGAATTCTCAGGCTTTTCCTTTTATGACACTTAAATTATCTTGTAGCTACAAATAACAGGTTTTGTTTTCTTTTTTTGTGAAGTCTATTTTTCTTTTCCTGATTCTATTTTTTTTGTTTCTTCTTTAATCTGTAACACAATGAATTTTACTTACTAATTGCAAAATTGTGCAAATCAGAAATTGCAAAGGGGTGGCTGGTTGCCCTCGATTGAACAAAATTTGTACGACTATTTCCTCTAGCTGCTAAAAATGACACACAAGAAAAATTTGTTTTTTACATATTCAAATTTACAGCGCTGATTTTAATAGCTTTTCAAATGAGTTTGAATTTGGATAATTTTTATATGAGTTGGATTTGGATTTTCATGTGTTGGTTTTGGATAAAGAGAAACTTTTACACTTCAGGTACCTGATTACCATAAAAAAGAATATAAATTTTCCTTAATGCTGTTTTCGTTTTTATATAATTTCTTTGTGCTTAGTATACATTTTATTAAAAACCACAAAAACTCTTATACTTGTCTCTTGTTTAACATTTATTTTTAGCTAAATTATTTCTTGTTGTATTTAAAGCAAGCTACAAACCATATGGATTTTAGTTTTATGTGGGCAGGCATTTAAAGACTGATCGTTTTTTGCCTTAATTTGATGAAAATCAACGTAAGAAAGCGTGAGTAATATTTGACACTCAATCCTGTAAATATCCTGATTTAACCTGGAGCGCTTACTTTTGTAATCGCTAATGTCGATTTAAAATACCAAAACCTATACGTTCCACAAATTGCCGTTCATTAAGTGTGTTTAAGTGAAGTGAAGCTCACATTTGGCTAAAAACACACAAATGGTAGCTCCCTCCTTTTTTTTCGTTTCATGAAATAGTTTTATTTTCAACTGTCAAAATTGTTGTTGTCTTTTTTTAAAGATGAAAAGAGCTTATTTTCAAAGCAACCAGTTATTGTTACAAGTAAGAGTAATTTTTCTTTTTTAGATCGAGTCTTCCTTTACTTGTTCTCACTACACCTCTGCAAAGATTATTTTTGAATCGTTCAAATCTTGTAAAAATTAATAAGCGGCTGAAAGAAGATAGTTTAAGAATTGAAAAGAGAATACAAGCTATTTCTGAGGCTCTTGAAGGAGCAATACAAACTATCAGGATGCTTGCAGCCAAACTGACGAATACACTTTTTGGAGACTTCAAAAACGCTAAAAGAAGGGCCGAAGAAATCCAGGATGAACTGTCATCTCTAAGGGATGTTGATATTTTAGATAAAAACAGCTATTGCCCCAGACTCATTGTTCTTGGAGGTTTGTATAAGAGACTTGAAGAAATATCTTCTGTCTTGAAAGCCATAAGACAGATTGAAAATCATCAAAGTAGTGTTTTGTCATTTGCAAGTGTTTTTGAAAATCGTCAAATCAGTGTTTTATCATCTGCAAGTGTTTTAGTTCAAGAGGCTCTAGGTGCTGAAAAGATCAGAGTTGAAAACTTACAGAAAGAATACGGTTGTTTAATGGTGCAAATAGAAGAAATTAAGGCTCGACAGGAAGACGTCAAAAAACAGATTGATAAAGAGAAATTTAAGATGGACAGGAAATCATTAAGACAAAAACAATTTAACTTAGCGTCAGAGGAAATTCTTGATTCTATACACAACTAAAATTGAAATTTCGGCAATGACGCTATTGAAAGTGTGTTTATTTAGTCACCGTTTTTTACTGACATTTATCCAATAAAGCTAATTACTATTGTATATATTGTATGATTATTGTATATCGAACAGTTTATTTTATGAGAATAGAAGGGCGCCTAAGGTCTAAAATAGTACTTGAAGCTAAAGGTCCAACCTAGCTCGCAAGGGTTTAATAATACATTAAAATAAATAAGGAGGATAGGTGCACACGGAGGGTAGAAGTAAGGGAAAGGAAGCTTTTGTTCAATTTTCTTTCCAAAAATATCAAGATTTTTGTGTTTTTTTTTGGATGGGAGGGGGCATATGGTCCATCCATCTTTCAGAAATTTCAAGACTTTTGTGGTTTATGTACCTACTTTTTGTGCTAACCCAAGAATATTTTAAACACTTGCAGATACATTTATCTGAGAACAAAATGTTTATCTTTACTGGGCAAGTGTCAGATAGGGGCAAGTGGGCAAGCTTAAGAGACACAACTCTATGATTGACTTATTTAAATATGAGTAGATGTGGTCAGATCAAGAAGTGTTAACTTTAAGGTAATACTTTTTTAGTCTTAGGCTTAAAGGCATTAAGAGGATCTTAAATAGTATCAAAATATTTTTATTATTGGCATATTACTATAACATTTTATTTACAAATTTTTGCATTATAAAGGAGAAAGCATACACCACGATTTGTAGCATAATGCCTAAGGGGCAAGCAACTTGTCTGGGACTTTTGCAAATGATTTTGCAGCCAGCCAAAACATTTCTCTTTCGGGGTTCTGTTCTCGTGTATCTTTCCATGCTTGGCGAAGTTAATAATTATTCTATTCAAGCAGGACTTTACTCAGTTCCCATCTATATGACCAGATATTGGTTGCTTTCCCCGTGCTTGGTCAAATATTATAATTTTTTAAAATACATGAATGAAGAAGAGAGAGGGTCATTGAACTTGTGACTCAGCTCTAAGATTAGGAATAACTTTTATTCTGGTCGGATTTAATTTTTTCTAGGATGTAGTTACTATTCTAAGAACATATGAAAGTCAGAAATAATGTGAAGAAAAAGTGAAAAGTGAAAAGTGTTGGAAGAAAATCCTGCATCCCCATCATGTCTTGAAAGCCTTAAGACAGATTGAAAATCATCAAAGTAGTGTTTTGTCATTTGCAAGTGTTTTTGAAAATCGTCAAATCAGTGTTTTATCATCTGCAAGTGTTTTAGTTCAAGATGCTATAGGTGCTGAAAAGATCAGAGTTGAAAACTTACAGAAAGAATACGGAGAAACGAATTGAAATTATTCCGTATATGAAAGGGGTTCTCCCCTCCACACCACCTCGCTCTTTACGCTAAAGTTTTATTCTTTCTCACAAAGTGATATATTGTTGAGGAGACGAACTCCCTTATGTATATAATAATTTCTGTTGGTTTTAGGTTCTACTGCTGCTCCTTACTTTCACCTGAAAAAACTTTTTTTATTTGTTTTCTCATTGTTTTTTTATATTAATAATAGAAAATCCTGCATCCCCATCATGAAAATTTTCTTTCCTCATGATAAATTCCTTCAGGGAAAGATCATCCCCAATAACTTCCTCCCCCGACCCTCCTATAACGTGAAAAAGTCCCCCTAAAAACGTCTGTACACGTCCTAATAATCATTACTATCTGTAAACAATGGTCAATGTTTGTAATGTGTAGCCCCTCCCCCGGGGACTGTAGGGGATTAAGTCATCCCGAAAGACATAATTATTAGGTTTTTAAACTATGGTGAACAAAATGGCTATTTCAAAATTTTGATCCAGTGACCTTGGGGAAAAATGAGCGACGAAGGGGGACTAGGTGCCCCCCAATTTTTTGGTCACTTAAAAGGGAACTAGAACTGTTAATTTCCGTTAGAATGAGCCCTCTTGCGATATTCTTCAACAACTGGGTCGATACGATCACCCCTAGAAGTAAACTTGATGAGACTTATATATTTAGAATCAGCGTAAAAATATAATTCTTTTGATGTATCTATTAGTATCAAAATTCCATTTTTTAGAGTTTTGGTTACTATTGAGCCTGATCGCTCCTTACTACAGTTCGTTACCACGAACTGTTTGACCAAATGCAATGTTTTTAAGCATCTTCAATATTTTCACATGAGCCTAGTTCATATCATTTACATTAATGGTTATGTTTCCGATGTCGAACAAAATTCCGATGTCACCAGTTGGAAGCACCTTTCCCCCTTCCTTCAAAAGACTTTTAGAACAGCTGTCTTCGGTATTTGAATTTTTTGTATGAAGGTGGGATTAAAAACATAGTAGCAATTTAAAAAAGAAGAAAACAAAATCCTCATACCTATCGCGAACCAAAATCAATTCTTTCGTGTCTTTTTTTTATTGATGATGGATGGTCACAATACTTATTCCCCCTTTTTGATCGACCGCTTGTTTTGTTTTTGCTCATGTGTGATGTTCAATTGAGCTCCTTTTTTTTAATAAATTCGTTCAATCAATTCGTTTTTTAATTGTCAATATTTCTGTTTCTGTTTCCGTATCCTTAATGATTTTAACTTTTCTATTTCAATTGTTTTAATTTTTAGATCATTTGACTTTGAATGCCTATTCGGCTATTTCTTTTATTTATTTTTTTTGGCTTATAATATTTGTTTTTTGTGAAGTATTGTCAAGTAAGGCCCTAATTTGTTGTTTTTTGCCATTGATCGTACAGTGATTGTAATTGTACCTTGACAAGTTCATTTTAGTACTTGGACACCGATTTCCTAATGTTATTATACATTAGTTTGATTGGGGATTTGTCAGTCCCAATCGATTGGTGGTATCCCATTCTTTCAGTTCCCTGCTTAAGAGTGAAAAGGTTAGATTAGAATTAAAATTTCGGAAAAAACTGAATATTTAGTTAAAATTTGCTATAAATATTAGTTTTGCCGAATAAGTTCTTATTAATATTATTATAAAAAATTCTTTGGAACAAAGGGGTATTATCAAACAGTTCATGGTAGTGAACCATAGGTAAGGAATGACTCTTCCCACTTGTAACCAAAACTCTTAAAAAAAAGAGCGTTTTGATAAAATATATACATTAAAAGAATTGAATTTTTATGCTCATTCCAAAAATATATGGTTCACTAAGTTTAATGCTAATCAAAAACTACTTTAGCTCAAAGAGTGGGGCGTTGAGGAGGGGACAGTCCCTTTCATATACGGAATAATGTCTGTTCGTTTTAAGTTTTAATGTCGCTCCTTACCTTCAGTTAAAAAAAAACTTTGTTTCTTTACTTAATTTCTGAACGTTTTTGAATTAATGCAGGTGTTGATCCTAGATCACTGTACGTGAATAATTAAAACAAAATTTGCATATCAACTTTACCTTTTTTGGCTAAATGGCTTTTCAAGGTCTTGATCAGACGATTTTGAGGAAAAAAGGGGTGGGGTATGGGGCGTAGTTGCCCTCCAATTGTTTGGTTACTTAAAAAGGCCACTAGAACTTTTAATTTTATTTACGACTGTTTTATTAGTAATGAATATACATAACTTACAAATTAACTTACGTAACGAACTCCTATATTCGTACATTTTTATAGCTTTTAAGGGGGGCGTATCCTCCTCAATACCTCGCTCTTTAAACTAAAGTTCGAATTTTGTTCCAGTTCTTTAAGAATGACCCATGAACCACAAAGGCCGTTTAATTAGAATAAATAGCTCTTTTGAAATTACTAAAAATACTTTTACGTAAAGAGCAAGGTATTGAGGAGGGAAAGAACTCCCTCATTATATGTAATAATTTCTGTTAGTTTTAAGTTTTAATGTTGCTCCTTACTTTCAGCTGAAAAAACTTGTTGTTTTTCTAATTTCTCATTGTTGTTTTAAATAATGTGAATAATCCAGCATCCCTTCATGGAAATTCTTTTCCCCCATGGTTAATTCCATCATGGAAAGTTCCTCTCCCGTAACTCCTGACCTTTCCCCTCCACTACCTGAAAAAATGCCCCGTGAAGTGTCATTATGCTTCTTCAATAACCAATACAACATGTAAACAATACTATATGTAAAAAATGGTCAAAATTCATAACTTGCAGCCCATCCCCCGGGACTGTGGGGGATTAAGTCGTCCTCAAAGAAATATTTATTAAGTTTTCGACTATGTTCAACAAAATGGTTATCTCAAAATTTGGATACGGTGACTTTGGGAAAAAAATGAGAGAGGGAGGGGGAATAATTGCCCTCCAATTTTTTTGGTTATTTAGAAAGGGCACTCAAACTTTTAATCTCCGTCTGAATGAGCCCCGTCGTGACTATTTATGGCCTTTGGGTCGATACAATCACCCCTAGGAAAAGAAAAAAACCCAAATAAACAAGCATCCGTGATCATTCTTCTGGTGATAAATGCGAAATTCCACATTTTTGTAGAGAGGAGCTGAAACCTCTGCAGTAGGGTTCTCTGATATGCTGAATGTGATGGTGTAATTTTCATTAGGGTTCTATGACTTTTAGGGGGGTGTTTCGTCCTATTTTTTCAAGTGAGGCAAATTTTCTCAGGCTCGTAATTTTCGATGGGTAAGACTAAACTTGATGAAACTCAGATATTTAAAATAAAAAAAAAAAAAAAAAATCTCTTTGATGTATATATCGGAGTACTCTTAGAGTTTCGGTTGCTATTGAGTCAGGTCGGTCAATACTATACCTCTTACCACGAAGTGTTTGATTTAGTGTTTCGCCTAAAATGGTAGCTTCCTACTTCTTTGCTTGATGAAATAGTTTTATATTCTATTTTCAAAACTTTTGTTGTCTTTTCTTTAAGGTAAAATGAGTTTATTTTTCAAAGCGACCAGTCAAAGTTACAAGTACGAGTAATTTTTGCTTTTTAGATGGAAAAAATTGTTTACCGTTTTATAAAGTAAAATTGTGGAAAAGATTCAAACTTTAGCGTAAAGAGCGGGCGTAGGCCTCAGGGAAGAAGGAAGCAAGAGTGAGGACACAGCTTATGAATCTTTGGCCTTTGTATTGCTTGTACTCGTTCTTCCAGATATTAAATGAAAAAAAAAAAAAACTTTTTACCTGAAAGTAAGAAGTGACATTAAAACTTAAAAGGAACAGAAATTAATCTTTATATTAAAGGGGCTTTTCCCTCCTCAACACCCCGCTCTTTATGCTAAAGCTTGACTTTTTTTCTCAACTTTAATTTTTAAAACAGTAAAAAACTTTAGCGTAAAGAGCGGGGCATTCAAGCTTTACATATTAGGAGAATAAATAGGAGGAGGGTTACGTAAACTAATTTGTAAGTTACGTATATCTTTTAGTAATAAAAAACGTTCGTAAAAAGTTAAAAGTTCTAGTTGTCCTTTTAAGTAACCGAAAAATTGGAGGGCAACTAGAGCTCCTCCCCCGCTTTTTTTTCTCAAATCATTTGATCAAAACTATGAGAAAACTATTTAGCCAGAAAAATGAATATGCCAATTTCCTTTTAATTATTCATCTTCAGAGAGGGAAAATCAAAAAATGCATGAATTCAGAAACATTTAGAAATTAAATAAAAAAAAACTATTTTTTTAACTGTAAGTAAGGAGCGAAAATAAAACTTAAAATGAACAGAAATTACTCCGTGTATGAAAGGGGCTGTTCCCTCCTCAACGTCCCGCTCTTTAAGCGAAAGTTTTTAATGTTTTAAAAAGTAGAGGTGAGAGAAAGAGTCAAACTTTAGCGTAAATTAAATAAAAAAAAGAGCTTTAAATGAAAGAAACGAACAGATTTGAAAGCTATTTAAACAGATTATTCATTATATGAAGGGGGGTGTCCCCTCCTTAGCAGCTTACTCTTTACTGTGAAATTTGACTCTTTTCAAATTTTTAAAGAAATTTTGTAATTGGAAAGATAAGATTTTAAAGCACCAAAAAGCTTCTGTTTAATAAGCAAGGTGTTGAGAAGGGGGCTGTTACCCTAAAGAGTGATTTATATTTGTTTTAGGTTTTAAACTTGCTCCTTATTTTATTTTGCATTGAGTTTGGCAACACATAAACCAGTTTCCCCTCAATTAACACTTTTAGACTCAGTTAATAATATATTGAGGTCGTGTCTGCCCCCCTCCAATCCTTTAGAGCAGAGACACATAAGGAAAAAGTTCAAAATCCCTCAAAAAGGATAAAATATACGGGAAATACATCAAATTACGCGGGACAATTCCAAATTCTGGGGAAACACACAGGGTGAATGTACTTTGTTTTATTCGTGTCTGTTCTTATCAAACAGTTCGTGGTAACGAACTGTAATTAAGGAGTGGCCCGGCTCAATAGTAATCAAAGCTCTAAAAAACGGAATTTTGATACCAATAGCTACATCAAAAGGATTGTATTTTAAAGCTGATTTTAAATATATAAATATCATCAAGTTTAGTCTTACCCATCAAAAGTTACGAGCCTGAGAAAATTTGCCTTATTTTAGAAAATAGGGGGAAACACCCCCTAAAAGTCATAGAATCTTTACGAAAATCACATCATCAGATTCAGTGTATCAGACAACCCTACTGTACAAGTGTCAAGCTTCTATCTACGAAAATCTGTAATTTTGTATTTTTTGGCGGAATACAAATCACGGATGCGTGTTTATTTGTTTTTTTCCCAGGGGTGATCAACCCAGGGGTCCTAGAATTCGGCGAAAGGGCTCATCCGATGCCCTTTTTAAGTTACCAAAAAATTAGAGGGCACCTAGACCCCTCCTACGCTCATTTTTCCCAAAGTCATCGGATCAAAAGTTTGAGGTAGCCATGTTATTCAGCATAGTCGAAAAACGTTAAAACTATGTCTTTGGGGACGACTTAATCCCCCAAAGTCCCGTGGGAGGGGCTGCAAGTTACAATCTTTAATCAGTGTTTGCATATAGTAATGGTTATTGGGAAGTGTACAGACGCTTTCAGGGGGATTTTTTGGTTTGTAGGAGGGGTTGAGAAGAGGGTATGTGGGGGGAAAACTTTCTATGGAGAAATTTGTCATGGGGGAAGAAGATTTCCATGAAGCATTTTCTAGCATTATTTAAAAAAAACAATGAAAAAATAAATATGAAAAAGTTTTCTCAACTGAAAGTAAGGAGTAGCATTAAAACTTAAAACGAACAGAAGATGTTTCTTATATACGGGGTTCACCTCCTCCTAATACCTCACTCTTTACGCTAAAGTATTTTTAGTAATTTCAACTATTTATTCTACGGCCTTTGTGATTCAGGGGACAAAATTTAAGCTTTAGTGTAAAGAGCGAGGTATTGACGAGTGGGCGAACCCTCTCATATACGTAATAAAAACATAAGAATATAGAAGTTTGTTACGTAAGCTAATTCGCAAGTTACGTATATCTTTTACTAATGAAAACGTTTGTAAAAAACTAAAAGTTCTAGTTGCCTTTTTAAGTACCAAAAAAATTGGAGTGCAAATGGGCCTCCTCCCCCTCCTTTTTTCTAATAATCATTCAGTTAAAACTATGGGAAAGCTATTTAGCCAAATAAATAAATATGCAAGTTTCGCTTTAATTATTCATCTGCGGAGAGACGAAATCAAAACATGGATAAACTAAAAAACGTTCATAAATTAAATAAAAAAATAAGTTTTTTTAAACTGAAATTAAGGAGCAACATTAAAACTTAAAACGAACAGAAATTACACCGTATAAGAAAGGGGCTGTTCCCTTTTTAATGCCCTGCTCTTTACGCTAAAGTTTTTACTATTTTAAAAGTATACTCGTAAATTCAGTAGTGGATTGACTTATACAAGCAATCAAACAGTTCGTGGTAACGAACTGTAGTAAGGAGCGACCCGGCTCCATAGTAACCAAAAGTCTAAAAAATGGAATTTTGGTACCAATAGCTACATCAAAAGAATCGCATTTTAATGCTGATTTTAAATATATAAGTTTCATCAAGTTTAGTCTTACCCATCAAAAGTTACGAGCCTGAGAAAATTTGCGTTATTTTAGAAAATAGGGCGAAACACCCCATAAAAGTCATAGAATCTTAACGAAAATCACACCATCAGATTCAGCGTATCAGAGAACCCTACTGTAGAAGTTTCAAGCTCCTATCTACAAAAATGTGGAATTTTGCATTTTTTGCCAGAAGGCAGATCACGGATGCGTGTTTATTTATTTTTTTTTTTGTATTTTTTTTTTTTCCCAGGGGTGATCGTATCGACCCAGTTGTCCTAGAATGTTGCAAGAGGGCTTCTTCTAACGGGAATGAAAAATTCTAGTGCCCTTTTTAAGTGACCAAAAAAATTGGAGGGCACCTAGGCCCCCTCCCACGCTAATTATTTTCCCAGAGTCAACGGATCAAAATTCTGAGATAGCCATTTTATTCAGCGTAGTCGAAAAACCTTATAACTATGTCTTTGGGGACGATTTACTCCCCCACAGTCCCCATGGGAGGGGTTACAAGTTCAAAACTTTGACCAGTGCTTACATATAGTAATGGTTATTGGGAAGTGTACAGGCGTTTTCAGGAGGATTTTTTGGTTGGAGGCAGGGGTCGAGAAGAGGGGGATATGCTGGGGGAACTTTCCATTGAGGAATTTGTCATGGGGGAAGAAATTTTCCATGAAGGGAGCGCAGGATTTACTAGCATTACTTAAAAAAAAAACAATAAAAACTTTTTTTCATCTGGAAGTAAGCAGCAGCATTAAAACTTAAAACAAACAGAAATTATTACCCATATGAGGGGATCACCTCCTCCTAATAGCCTACCTCACTCTTTACGCGAAAGTATTTTTAGTAATGTCAACTATTTATTCTGCGGCTTTTGTGATTCAGGGGTCATTCTTAATGAATTGGGACAAAATTTAAGCTTTAGTGTAAAGAGCGAGGTACTGACGAGGGGGCGAACCCCCTCATATATGTAATAAAAACATAAGAATACAAAAGTTCGTTACGTAAGCTAATGTATAAGTTACGTATATCTTTTAATTTTAAAAAAATTCGTAGAAAATTCAAAGTTCTAGTTGCCTTTTTAATTAACCGAAAATTGGAGGGCAACTGAGCTTCCTCCTCGCTCTTTTCTTCTCAAAATCATTCGATCAAAATTATGAGAAAGCCATTTAGCCAAAAAAATAAATATACAAATTTCGTTTTAATTATTCCTCTGCGGAGAGCCAAAATCAAAACATGCATTGATTCAAAAACGTTCAGAAATTAAATAAAAAAACAAGTTTTTTAAATGAAAGTAAGGAGCGACATTAAAACTTAAAACGAACAGAAATTACTCCGTATATGAAAGGGGCTTTTCCTTCTCAACGCCCCGCTTTTTACGCTAAAGTTTTTTTTACTGTTTTAAAATGTAGAGTTAAGAGAAAGAGTCAAACTTTAGCGTAAAGAGCGGGGCGTTGAGAAGGAAAAGCCCCTTTCATATACGGAGTAACTTCTGTTTGTTTTAAGTTTTAATGTCGCTCCTTACTTTCATTTAAAAAACTTTTTTTTTATTTAATACAAGCATAAGAGGATCTAGTTTGCCTGAAGGTAAGGCATTTTTTTAGGGCTAAGGGCGGGGTTTTTTATAGAGATTAAAGGCTGAGTTTCAAGACAAAAGTCCAACTTTGGCCTTTCATTGATGGCTTAATGGCTTTCTCATAATTTTGATCGAATGATTTTGAGAAAAAAAGACGGGGGAGGAAGCTTAGTTGCCCTCCGGTTTTTTGGTTACTTAAAAAGGCGACTAGAACTTTTAATTCATTACGAATTAGCTTACGTAAAGAACTTTTATATTCTCATGTTTTTATTACATATATGAGGGGGTTCGCCCCCTCGTCATTACCCCGCTCTTTACACTAAAGCTTAAATTTTGTCCCAATTCATTAAGAATGATCCCTGAGTCACAAAAGCCTAAAGTGTGATTTTAACGAAAATCACACCATCAGATTCAGCGTATCAGAGAACCTTGGTGTAGCAGTTTCAAGCTCCTATCTACAAAAATGTGGAATTTTGTATTTTTTGCCAGAAGGCAGATCACGGATGAGTGTTTATTTGTTTTTTTGTTTTTTTTTCCAGGGGTGATCGTATCAACCCAGTGCTCCAAGTTTCTTGCGAGAGGGCTCATTCTAACGGAAATGAAATGTTCTAGTGTTCTTTTTAAGTGACCAAAAAATTGGAGGGCACCTAGACCCCCTCCCACGCTAATTATTTTCCCAAAGTCACCGGATTAAAATTCTGAGATAGCCATTTTATTCAGCATAGTCAAAAAACTTTGAAGTTATGTCTTTGGGGGCGACTTACTCCCCCACAGTCCTTGTGGGTTATTTGGAAGTGTACAGACGTTTTCTGGGGGATTTTTAGGCTGGGTGGGTAGAACATTAAAACTTAAAACGAACAGAAATTACTCCGTATATGAAATGGGTTGTCCTCTCCGCAATCCCTCGCTCTTTACGCTAAAGTTTTTAATTGTTTTAAAAAGTAGAATTGTGGCAAACAATCAAACTTTAGCGTAAAGAGCGAGGGCTTTACTTGACTCTGTCTATCAATTCTTCTTTTTAAAACAGTAAAAAACTTTAGCGTAAAGAGCGGGGCGTTGATGAGGAAGCAGCCTCTTTCATATACGAAGTAATTTCTGTTCGTTTTAAGTTTTAATGTCGCTCCTTACTTTCAGTTAAAAAAACTTGTTTTTTTTTATTTAATTTCTGAACGTTTTTGAATCAATGCATGTTTTGATTTTGGCTCTCCGAAGAGGAATAATTAAAACGAAATTTGCATTTTTTTTTTTTTTTTTGGCTAAATGGCTTTCTCATAATTTTGATCGAATGATTTTGAGAAAAAAGAGCGGGGGAGGAAGCCTAGTTGCCCTCCGATTTTTTGGTTAATTAAAAAGGCAACTAGAACTTTTAATTTGTTACGAATATTTTTATTAGTAAGAGATTTACGTAACTTATAAATTAGCTTACGTAAAGAACTTTTGTATTCTCATATTTTTATTACATATATGAGGGGGTTCGCCCTCTTGTCAGATCCTCGCTCTTTACAATAAAAGCTTAAATTTTGTCCCAATTCATTAAGAATGACCCCAGAATCACAAAAGCCGTAGAATAAATAGTTGAAATTACTAAAAATACTTTAACGTAAAGAGCGAGGTATTAGGAGGAGGTGAGCCCCTCAAATGGGTAATAATTTATGTTTGTTTTAAGTTTTAATGCTGTTCCTTACTTCCAGGTGAAAGTACTTTTTCATATTTATTTTTTCATTGTGTTTTTAAATAATGCTAGTAAATCCTGCGCTCCCTTCATGGAGATTTTCATCCCCCATGACAAATTATCGATGGAAAGTTCCCCCAGCATATCCCCTTCTTCTCAACCCCTCCCCCAACCAAAAAAATCCTCCTGAAAACGCCTGTACACTTCCCAATAACCATTACTATATGTAAGCATTGGTCAAAGTTTGTAACTTGTTGCCCCTCCCATGGGGACTGTGGGGGAGTAAGTCGTCCCTAAAGACATAGTTATAAGGTTTTTCGACTACGCTGAATAAAATGGCTATCTCAGAATTTTGATCTGTTGACTTTGGTAAAATAATTAGCGTGGGAGGGGGCCTAGGTGCCCTCCAATTTTTTTGGTCACTTAAAAAGGGCACTAGAACTTTTCATTTCCGTTAGAATGAGCCCTCTTGCAACATTCTAGGACAACTGGGTCGATACGATCACCCCTGGGAAAAAGAAAAAAAAAAAAAAAAAAAAAAAAAAAAAAAAACAAATAAACACGCATCCGTGATCTGCCTTCTGGCAAAAAATACAAAATTCCACATTTTTGTAGATAGGAGCTTGAAACTTCTACAATAGGGTTCTCTGATACGCTGAATCTGATGGTGTGATTTTCGTTAAGATTCTATGACTTCTAGGGGGCGTTTCCCCCTATTTTCTAAAATAACGCAAATTTTCTCAGGCTCGTAACTTTTGATGGGTAAGACTAAACTTGATGAAACTTATATATTTAAAATCAGCATTAAAATGCGATTCTTTTGATGTAGGTATTGGTATCAAAATTCCATTTTTTAGAGTTTTGGTTACTATTGAGCCGGGTCGCTCCTTACTACAGTTCGTTACCACGAACTGTTTGAAAAGAAGGCTAATTCTAATTGAAATCAAAAGTTCTAGTTTCCTATTTAAGTGACCAAAAAATTGGAGGGCAACTAGGCCCCCTCCTACGCTCATTTTTTCCCAAAGTAAAAGGATCAAAATTTTGAGATAGCCATTTTGTTGAACATAGTCGAAAACTAAATAATTATGTCTTTGAGGATGACTCAATCATCTTCAGTCCCCAGGGTAATGGCTGCAAATTATTAATTTTGCCCTTTTTTACATATAGTTTTGGTTATTGACCAAGCATAATGACGTTTTCAGGGGGTATTTTTTCTGGTGGATGGGGCGGGAGTTACGTGTGAAGATCTTCCCATGGAGGAATTTATCATGGGGGAAGAGATTTTTCATGAAGGGAACCCTGGATTTTCCAGCATTATTTAAAACAACAATGAGAAAATAGATTAAAAAAAACAAGATTTTTCAATTGAAAAAAAGGAGCAATATTAAAACTTAAAACTAACAGAAATTATTACATTTATAAGGGGGTTTGTCCCGTCCTCAATACCTTGCTCTTTACGCTAAAATATTTTTAATGATTTCAAAAGAGCTATTTAATCTAATTAAACGGACTTTGGGGCTCAAGGGTTATTCTTAAAGAATTGAAACAGAATTCAAACTTTAGTGTAAAAAGGCGAAGATTGACAAGGAGACGACCCCTCCCCCCGTATATGTAATAAAAATATACGAATATAGAAGTTCGTTACGTAAGTTAATTTGTAAGTTAAGTATATGTATTACAAATAAAAACGTTCGTAAATAAATTTAAAAGTTCTACTGGCCTTTTTAAGAAACCAATAATCCGGAGGGCAACTAGGGCCCCCCGCCCCTTTTTCCTATAAATCGTCTCATCAAAACTTTGAAAAAGTCATTTAGCCAAGAAAAAAGGTTAAGTTAATACGCAAATTTCGTTTTAATTATTCATGTATGGGAATCTTAAATCAACACCTGCATTAATTCAAAAACGTTCAAGAGCGAAACAATTTTTTTAACTGAAAGTAAGGAGCGACATTAAAACTTAAAACGAACAGAAATTATTCTGTATATGAAAGGGACTGTCTCCTCCTCAACGCCCCACTATTTACACTAAAGTTTGACTCTTTTTCACAACTCTGCTTTTTAAAACAATAAAACACTT
The DNA here is from genome assembly GCF_032884065.1 of Artemia franciscana. Lineage (NCBI taxonomy): Eukaryota > Metazoa > Arthropoda > Branchiopoda > Anostraca > Artemiidae > Artemia > Artemia franciscana. The sequence goes on from NW_027062662.1 coordinate 517,670, forward strand.
TAGCGTAAAGAGCGGGGCGTTGAAGAGGGGACAGTCTCTTTCATATACGGAATAACTTCTGTTCCTTTTAAGTTTTAATGTTGCTCCTTACTTTCAGTTAAAAAAACTTTTTTTTTTATTTAATTAACTTAGCAGCCAGGATGCCAAAATGGATGTTTCAGTAACTGGCCTCTAGTCTAGAAGTTCTAATTTTAAAGTGTATAGGTGGTAAATCTCATGTACAGTAAATGTCATTAGTGAATCAGTAAATTATGACCAAGATATCAAAAATGACGGATCAAAGCAGGGCCATCACATATGGAGTGAGGGGGAACATCCCTCAATGTGTTTAGTAAATCGATAAAAAAATGAGTTGGTAAAATCGTAGTGCAAAACACCACGAATTTTCCGACGCCACTAAAATTCTTTGTTCGGTTAAATAAGACCACAAATAGTAATACCTGCAACAATTTACTAAAAGACCACACAAATGTGGACCACAGATCACAGACCACAGAAATCTGAATCTTAATCGGTAAAAGCAGCAGTTTTACCGACTCTTGTACTGACTTTAATTTTATAAGAAGTTAATTTAAAATGTGTCTCTTAACTAAGTCCAATTTTATGTTGTGGCAAAAAATTGAGGGTGGCAACACATAAACCAGTTTCCCCTCAATTAACGCTTCTGGGTTAATAATAATATAATATATTGATAATATTATATTATAAATATAATAATATATTGAAGGAGTATATGCCCCCCTTCCCTCAGAGCAGAGACACACATGGAAAAAGTTCAAAATCCCCCCAAAAAGATAAAATATACGGGAAATGTAACAAATTACGCGGGATATCTCCAGATTCTGAGGATACTTACAGTTTTTAAATGATGTACACTTTTCATTTATGATTATGCTTTAGCCTTTTGACCTGTTTCAACGAAGAACAATATTTACAAAAGTTTAGTGAATTGACTTTAATGTTTATCTTCAACTTCATGTTGAAAAAAAATGTTCTATTATAAGTCTGTTTTGCTTATCTTATTAACCCAATAAGAAAATACATGAATATATTCATTATAGCTTGTCTGTCATTTAAAAAACGGAGGCATGTCCCATCATTGTAAACTAAAATCGAATAATTAGATTTTAAAGAAATTGATTGTACATTCAGCAGTGGATCGACTGTGATAAGCATTTCATGCATAATAGGATCTAGATTGCTTGAAGCTAAGGTAATTTTTATTAGGCTGAGGGCGGGGGTTTTCTTAGAGATTTAAAGACTGGGTTTCAAGACAAAGAGGTCTGGCGTTTTTCCTTTCATTGATACAAGTGCTAAGAATATTTTATTTTTCGAAGAAGTAACTCGGCGCAGTGTTAACCAAAACAAAATTAACAAAAATTAATTAACTAAGAATTAACTAAGAAAAAATTAACTAACGAAGAACAATATTTACAAAAGTTTAGTGAATTGACTTTAATGTTTATCTTCAGCTTCATGTTGAAAAAAAATGTTCTATTATAAGTCTGTTTTGCTTATCTTATTAACCTAATAAGAAAATACATGAATATATTCATTATAGCTTGTCTGTCATTTAAAAAACGGAGGCATGTCCCATCATTGTAAACTAAAATCGAATAATTAGATTTTAAAGAAATTGATTGTACATTCAGCAGTGGATCGACTGTGATAAGCATTTCATGCATAATAGGATCTAGATTGCTTGAAGCTAAGGTAATTTTTATTAGGCTGAGGGCGGGGGTTTTCTTAGAGATTTAAAGACTGGGTTTCAAGACAAAGAGGTCTGGCGTTTTTCCTTTCATTGATACAAGTGCTAAGAATATTTTATTTTTCGAATAAGTAACTCGGCGCAGTGTTAACCAAAACAAAATTAACAAAAATTAATTAACTTAAAAATTTAAACTTAAATTTTAACTTTAATTTAATTTGTTTTTTTAAATTAAAAAAAATTAATTTAATTTAATAAAACTTTAATTTAACTTAAAATTTTAACTTGAAAATTAACATAAAAAGTAATAAACAAAAACTAAATTAGCAAAAATTAACAAAAACAAAATTTTCACAAAATTAATCCATCTATTTTCATTATGCTGATTTGAAATGTATAAAATTTATTAAATTTAATGTAGCTGATCAAAGGCTACAACCATGAGAAAATTTACCTGAATTTTGGAAAGGGGGATTCAGCCCCAAACAGTCAAATAATCTGAATGAAAGACACACCATCAGATTCTGCATATCTGAACACCCTTTTGTCGGGGTTTTAAGCTCCTATCTAGAAAAATGTAGAGTTTTGTATTTTTTGTCAAAAGCTAAACCACCGATGGGGTTTTCCTGCTTTCCCCCCAAGACATGAAAACCACTTGATTCAATAAAGTTGAAAGATCTAGTGACTATATCCTTAGGATGACTTTATCCCCAGAGCTCCTGGGGAAAGGGATGTAGGCTAATCAATTTTCCTGTGATATACATATTATATATTCTATTGGAAACTCTAAAAACATTTTTTTAGGGGTAGGGATTTTCAACAAGAAAATTTTCTGTGAGGAGGAAATTTTCAATGAGAAATTTTAGAAACGTTTCCCAGCATGATTTAGAAAACGGTCAGATTTAAATAAGAAAAAACGAGTTTTTTCAAACGAAAGTAAGGAGCAGCCCTAAAACTTAAAACAAACAGAAATTATTTTCTAAATGAAGGGAGCCCCTCCTCAGCCGTCGCTCCTTACAGTAAAGTGGATTTTTCGTCACATATCTTTAAGAAAGACCGTTAGAACAAAGGGATCATTGGACTTGAATGAGAAGTATTTCTACAGATTTTTCAAATTACAGTGTGTTGTGGCAAAAAAATGAGTTTGGCAACACATAAAACAGTTTTCCCTCAATTAACACTTTTAGGTTCCCTTAATAATATATTGAGGAGTATCTACACCCACCCTCCCCCCAATCCCTCAGGTTAGAGAAGCACATGGAAAAAGTTCAAAATCCCTAAAAAAGGATAAAATATACGGAAAATACACCAAATTACGCGGGACATCTCCAGATTCTGGAGAAACGCACAGGGTGAATGTACTTTGCATTATTTGTGCCTGTTCTTATAGTTTTAAATGATCTAGGCGTCAACAAGTACTTTTCTTTTACAATTATGCTGTAGTGTTTTGACTGGTTTAGATGAAACACAATATTTAAAAGAAAATTTGTGAATTGACTTTAATGTTTTTCTTCAGCTTCATGTTATACGTAATTCTATTATACGAGGGTTTTACTTATTTTGTTAATCCAATAAGAAAAGGCATGAATATATTCATTAAAACTTGTCTGTCATTTAAACAACGGAGGCATTTCCCATCATTGTAAATTAAAATGGAATAATTAGGTTTTAAACTAATTACTCGTACATTCAGTAGTGGATTGACTGTGACAAGCAATACAACCATAATAGGATCTAGCTTGCTTGAAGGTAGGGGAATGTTTTTTATCACTGAGGGGAGGGTTTTCTTTGAGATTTAAAGACTGGGTTTCAAGACGAAGAGCTCCAGTGTTTGGCCTTTCATTTGCTCCGATTTTTTTCTTTTTTTTAATAAGTAAGGAGAGATTCGGCCCAATGTTAACCAAAACTAAAATTTTGACAAAAATTAATTCATCCTTTTTCATTATGCTGATTTGAAATATATAAATTTAGTGCTTTTAATGTAATCGGTCAAAGGCTACAAGCCTGAGAAAATTTACCTGAATTTTGAAAAGGAGGAATTAAGCCCCAAACAGTCAAACAATATGAATGAAAGGCACGCCATCAGATTCTGCATATCAGAACACCTTATTGTCGGGGTTTTAAGCTCCTATCTAAAAAAAAATGTAGAGTTTTGTATCATTTGCCTGAAGCAAAAACCACAAATGGGGTCTTTCCCCTTTCCTCCCAAGACATCAGACCGCTTTTTTCAGAAAACTTCTTGATTCAATAGAGTTGAAAGATCCAGTGACTTTACCTTTAGAATGACGTGATCCCCAGAGCTCCTGGGGAAACGGATGTAGGTTATTTAATTTCCCAGTGATATACATATTATATATCTTATTGGGAACTCTTAAGAATAACAAGTATATTTTTCAAATGAAAGTAAGGAGCAACCCTAAACCTCAAGACAAGCAGAAACTATTTTCTAAGTGAAGGGAGGCTGTCACTAATTACAGCAAAGTTGATTTGTTAGAACAAAGGGGCCATTCATTTTGAACGAGAAGTATTTCTACAGATTTTTCAAACTTCAGTGTGAGGGATGAGGGCTAAGATAGGGGGACCCCCCTTTCTATATGAAATAAATTTGGTTTGTTTTTACTTTTAATGGTGCTGCTTAGTTTCAGCTTAAATTACTATTCCATACTGAAATAATAGAATTTCTGGGGCTATTTTCAATGGTAATTTTTACACTTGGGGAGGGATAAGGGTCTCCTGTTAAGCTTTGGAAAATAGCAAAAATTAAGTACAAAAAATGTTCTTTTCCAAATAAAAGTAAGGAGCGACATGAAAACATAAAACGCATAAAAATATAAAACATTGAAACTTAAAACGTTAAATTTTGACTTCTTGTCGCTGTTTTTTTTTGGAAAGAAATTCAAACACAAGGAACTTTGAATGAGAAGGATTTTAAAGGATCTTTAAGACTTTGATGCAAAGACGGAGGGTTAAAGAGAAGGCAGCCTCTTCACGATCCAAATAATTTCTGTTCGTTTCAAGTTTTAATATTGCTCGATAGTTTCAATTAAAAAAACTGATTGTCTTCAAGTAGCAACCAAGAAAAGTAATACCGAAAAAAAAACACATAAAATTAAGTTGGCAGTCCTACACACTAGAAATGTACGGGATATACAAGAAATTGTCTTATTTTTGCCTTTTTTTATAGTTTTTAAATGACTTATGCGTCAACAAGTTGTTCTATTTTACGATTAAATAAAAAAACAAGTTTTTTTAAATGAAAGTAAGGAGCGACATTAAAACGAACAGAAATTACTCCGTATATGAAAGGGGCTTTTCCTCCTCGACACCCCGCTCCTTACGCTAAAGTTTTTTATTGTTTTAAAAAGTAGAGTTGCGAGAAAGAATGAAACTTTAGCGCAAGGAGCGGGGTGTCGAGGAGGAAAAGCCCCTTTCATATACGGAGTAATTTCTGTTCGTTTTAAGTTTTAATGTCGCTCCATACTTTCATTTAAAAAAACTTGTTTTTTTATTTAATTTCTGAAAGTTTTTGAATTAATGCATGTTTGATTTTGGCTCTCCGTACATAAATTATTAAAATGAAATTTGCATATTAATTCTTTTTTTGGCTAAATGGCTTTCTCTTAGTTTTGATCAAACGATTTTTAGAAATAAGGGGTGGGGAAGGAGGTCTAGTTGCCCTCCAATTTTTCGGTTACTTAAAAAGGCAACTAGATCTTTTATTTTTAACGAACGTTTTTATTAGTAAAAAAAAAATACGTAACTTAAGAATTAACTTACGTAACAAACTTTTATATTCTTATATTTTGATTATATATATGAGGGGGTTGGTCCCCTCGTTAATATCTCGCTCTTCACACTAAATCTTGTTTTATCCCAATTCTTTAAGAATGACCCCTGAATCAGAAAGGCCGTAGAATAAATAGTTGAAATTATTTAAAAAAAATTTAGCATAAAGGGCGAAGTATTTATCTCCTCCTAAATACCTCGCTCTTTATGTAGAGTATTTTTAGAACCCCTCATATGCGTAATAATCTCTGTTCGTTTTAAGCTTTAATGCTTCTCCTTACTTTACTTACCTTATTACCTTACCACTTCTAGTAATAAGAAAAATATGGTATTATCGGAAAATTTTAATAAAAGTTTGCAAAACCTTTAATCTTAAATTAACCAATGAACAGTAAGTAGCATAAGAAAATTTTGTAAAGGCAAACATTTACAAAATTGCCAAAATTGGTTTGATGTCAGTAAAAAAATTGAGCTACAAATTGAATATGCTTGAGAACCGTTGAAGTGAAATTCAGAAGACATTAGTACCCTTCCCTCTGGGGTATTAAATTAAGTTTTTTCAACTGAACGCAAGGAGCGACATTAAAACTTAAAATGAACAGAAATTATTCCGTATATGACAGGGGATGTCCCGTCCTCAACTTCCCACTCTTTACGCTAAAGTTTTTATTGTTTTGAAAAGTAGAACTATGACAAAGAGTCAAACTTTAGTGTAAAGAGCGGGACGTAGAGGATGGGATAGCCCCTTTCATATACAGAATAATCTCTGTTCGTTTTAATGTCGCTACTTGCTTTAGTTGAAAAAAACTTGTTTTTTTTATTTAATTTCTTAACGTTTTTGAATTAATGCGTTTTGATTTTGGCTCACCGTGCATGAAAAATTAAAGCGAAATTTCTATATTGTATTTTTTTTTTTTTTTTTTGCTAAATGGCTTACTCATAGTTTTGGCAAGACGATTTTAAAAAAAGGGGGTGCGGGAGTAGGCCTAGCTGCCCTCCAAATTTTTGACTACTTAATAATAATACTAGAACTGTTTATTTTTTTACGAATGTTTATTTTAGTATTAAATTTACGTAACTTACGAATTAACATAACGTAACAAACATCTATATTTGTATATTCTTATTCCATATATGAGGTGGTTTGCCCCCTCGTCAATACCTTGCTCTTTTCACTAAAGCTTAAATTTTTTCCCCTGAATCACAAAGGCCGTACAATAAATAGTCGAAATTACTAAAAATACTTTAGCGTAAAGATTGAGGTATTAGGAGGAGGTGGACCCCTGATTAGCGTAATATTTTCTGTTCGTTTTAATGCTACTCCTTACTTTCAGTTGAAAAACTTTATCATATTTATTTTCTCATTTTTTTTTAAATAATGCTTGAAAATGTTGCGTCTCCTTCATGAAAATCTTCTTCCCCCATGACGAAATTCCTCCATGGAAAGTTTCCCCCACCTAACCCTCTCTTCCCAACCCCTCCTCCCAACCAAAAAAATCCCCTGAAAACGACTGTACACTTCCCAAAAACCATTACTATATGCAAACACTGGTCAAAGTTTGTAACTTCCAGCCCCTCCCACGGGGACTGTGGTGGAGTAAGTCGTCCCCAAGGACATAGCTATAAGGTTTTCTGACTATGTTGAATAAAATTCCAATCTCAGAATTTTGATCCGACGACATTGGGAAAAAATGAGCGTGGAAAGAGGCCTAGGTACCCTCCAATATTTTTGGCCATTTAAATGGGCACTAGAACTTTTCATTTAGTTTCGAATGAGTCCTCTTGCAAAATTCTTGGACCACTGGGTCGATACGATCACCCCTGGAAAAAAAAAAACAACAACAAAACAAATAAACATGCATCCGTGATTTGTCTTCTGGAAAAAAGTACAAAATTCCACATTTTTGTAGTTAGGAGTTAGAAACTTGTACATTAGAATTCTCTGATTCACTGAATCTGATGGTGTGATTTTCGTTAAGACTCTATACATTTTAGGGGGTGTTTCTCCCTATTTTCTAAAATAGTGCAAAATTTTTCAGACTGGTAACTTTTGATGGGTAGGACTAAACTTGATGAAACTTATATATTTAAAATCAGCATTAAAATGCAATTCTTTTGATGTAACTATTGGTATCAAAATTCCGTTTTTTAGAGTTTTGGTTAATATTGAGCCTGGTCGCTCCTTACTACAGTTCGTTACCACGAACTGTTTGATAAAGAAAGAAATATTGAAATGGCTAGGGTATGTTATAGAGATGAACGATCACATATTGCTAAAGATTGTCCTTGTCAGCCAACCGTCTGGGTCTAAATGAAAAGCAGGTTGTCCAAGGTTGGGGGAATGTCTTGAAGAAAGATTGAAGGGAAATGCTAAATTCCTGGAAGAGGGAGGCTTTGAATAGGTTGGAATGGAGGAAAAGCTAGCGCAGCTATTTGGGATTCAGGCGGTTTGGTGCTGTGGTGAGTTATTAGTAGTAGGTTTAGTGGTTTATGGCATAAAATATCAAGTCTATACCGTGAAAAGCTATAGAACATTTCGCTGGTATCTCACTTAGCTCAACAAAAGAAACACAAAAAGAAACTCAAGTTAATGAGCTATAGTTGTTGTTTTCGGACAAGTCTACAGTGGTAATTCTACTCTCAACAGAAAAGCTTTCCAAAGCAAAACCTTTTATTTCGTGGTCTAGGACATGAATATAGCTAAATTAATTGAATAAAAAGTCTTTTTTCAGATGAAAGTAAGCAGCAACAATAAAACTCAAAACTAACAGAAATTATATTTCACTGACCTTATATTTCAGGAGTCGTTCATAAAAAGCTAGAACAAAAACTCAAACTTTAGCGATAAGAACAAGGTATTGGGGAGGGGACAGCCCTTTATATACGGTATAATTGATGTTTGTTTTGAGTTTTAATATTGCTCCTTGCTGTCAGTTGAAAGAAGTTGTTCTAATTTCCGATCATTTTTCAAATAATGCTGGTGAATCTGGCTTACCCTCCATGAACAATTACCTTCCCAAATTGGAATCTCCTCCCTGGAAAGTTTGTCCAATTAAATATACCTCCTTCACTGTAAAACTTCTCCCGGAGAATTCCTGCCGCTGAAAATTCTTCCCTCCTATGCAAAACATCTCCCAAAAGATTGAGTCTGAAAAATTCTCCTTAGCATTCATTTGAAAAATAATTTAGGTTCTAATCTATTTTTCTATCACTGCAGAAATCTCTTTTTCTGTGTGTATTATTTCTTGGGAATCCGAACACGCAAATCATTTTCCTCGGCCAATTACCCCAGAATATCTCCGCATGCAAAAGTGAATAGGAAAATACAAAGTGAGACAAATAAAAATAATTTCTTATAAGAATTTTATGAAATCTCCCTAGTGAAATATTTCCCCTGGAAACTTCACTCCCAGAAATTTCCCTTCACACAGAAAATTGTCTCCATGGCAACCCATCCTAAGCAAAAAATCCACCCTCCATCTGAAAAATATCTGCACTCTTCCCAATAAATAACAAAATCTATACGTAAGCAATATGAAGTTTTATAACTTCAAGACGTATCCCCAGAGGCTGGGGGAGGGTCTCCTATCAGGCATGATATTTGGGCTTTTTAAACATGATAAACAAAGTGGCAATCTCAAAAATTTTTATCGGGAAATTTTGGAGAAAAGGGGCTTGGGAGGAGGACTAGTTTGTCTCCAATTTTTTCTGTAACTTAAAAAGGTCACTAAGACTTTTTGTTTCCGTTCAAATGAGTATTCTTTCCATATTCTAGGTCTATTGGTTTGATACATTCACCCCTAGGGTAAAAAACAAACAAAAAATGCACAAGCATCCGTAGTCCGTCTTCTGATAAAAAAAATACAAAATTTCTGATTTTTGTAGATAGGAGCTTAAAACCTCTACAGTAGAGTTTTACGTTCGTATACGCTAAGTCTGATGGTGCAATTTTCATTAATATTTTGTGAACTTTTAGGGATTGTTTTCCCATTTCAAAAATCAGCAACTTTTATCTCACTCGTAGCCCTTTATGAATTAAATAAAAAAAACTAGTTTTTTTAACTGAAAGTAAGGAGCGACATTAAAACTTAAAACGAACAGAAATTACTCCGTATATGAAATGGGTTGTCCCCTCCGCAGTCCCTCGCTCTTTACGCTAAAGTTTGACTCTTTGCCACAATTCTACCTTTTAAAACAATTAAAAACTTTAGCGTAAAGAGCGTGGGACTGCGGAGGGGACAACCCATTTCATATACGGAGTAATTTCTGTTCGTTTTAAGTTTTAATGTCGCTCCTTACTTTCAGTTAAAAAAACTAGTTTTTTTTATTTAATTTCTGAACGTTTTTGAATTAATGCATGTTTGATTTTGGCTCTCCGCACATAAATTATTGAAATGAAATTAGTATATTAATTTTTTTTTGGCTAAATGGCTTTCTCTTAGTTTTGATCAGACGATTTTGAGAAATAAGGGGTGGGGAAGGAGGCCTAGCTGCCCTCCAATTTTTCGGTTACTTAAAAAGGCTACTAGAACTTTTAATATTCAACGAACGTTTTTATTAGTAAAAAATATACGTAACTTAAGAATTAACTTACGTAACAAACTTTTATATTCTTATATTTTTATTATGTGTACGAGGGGGTTAGTACCCTCGTTAATACCTCGCTCTTTACACTAAATCGTAAGTTTTGTCCCAATTCTTTAAGAATGACCCCTGAATCAAAAAGGCCGTAGAATAAATAGTTGAAATCACTAAAAATATTTTAGCATCAAGAGCGAGGTATCTATCTCCTCCTGAATACCTCGCTCTTTATGCTAAAGTATTTTTAGAACCCCTCATATGCGTAATAATCTCTGTTCGTTTTAAATTTCAATGCTATTCCTTACTTTCATTTGAAAAAACGTTTTCATGTTTATTTTTTCATTGTTTTTTTTATAGTAATGCTAGAAAATCCTGCGCCCTTTTCATTGAATTTTTCTTCCCCCGTGACACATTCCTCAAAGGAAAGATCCTCCCACAAAGCCCTCTCCCATCAACCCCACCCCCCAAACCAAAAAATCCCCATGAAAACGTCTGTACACTTCCCAATAACCATTACTATATGTAAACACTGGTCAAAGTTTGTAACTTGCAGCCCCTCCCTCAGGGATTGTGGGGGAGTAAGTCATTCCCAAAGACATAGTTATTATGGTTTTCGACTATGTTGAACAAAATGGCTATCTTAAAATTTTAATCTGTTGACTTTTGGAAAAAAATGAGCATGGGAGGGGGCCTATTTGCCCTCCAATTTTTTGGTCACTTAAAAAGGGCACTAGAACTTTTCATTTCCGTTAGAATGAGCCCTCTCGCGACATCCTAGGACCACTTGGTCGATAAGACGACCCCTGGGAAAAAAACAAAAAAAAAACAAACAAATAAATAAACACACACCCGTGATTTGTCTTCTGGCAAAAAATACAAAATTCCACATTTTTTAGATAGGAGCTTGAAATTTTTGCTATAGAGTTCTCTGATATACCGAATGCGATAGTGTGATTTTCGTTAAGATTCTGTGACTTTTAATGGATGTTTCCCCCTTTTTTCCAAAATAGGGCAAATTTTCTCAGGCTCGTAACTTTTGATGACAAAGACTAAATTAATTGAAACTTAATATTTAGAATCAGCGTAAAAATTCGAATCTTTTGATGTATCTTTTAGCATCAAAATTCCGTTTTTTAGAGTTTCGTTTACTATTGAGCCGGGTCACCCCTTACTACAGTTCCTTACCACGAAGTGTTTGAAAAGAAAATAATTCGGTATTTCGGGGCTTCTGACATTATTACTCCTTTGCGGAAGTTAGGCTCAAAATTGAAAAAGGATTATATTTTTTCTCTGGGCCCCTTCCACCTCTTAGTTCGTTTATTTTCCCGTTAGTTTTCACCTGTTTTCGCTTTATAGTTGTGTTATCTCTTAGCAGTTCTTTCGTTAGTTGAGTTATGGTTGTGGTATATATGTTTTATCGCTCGTATAGTTGTGTTATTTTCAAATTATACTCCATAATAGAGAGGCTCCGAACACCCAGCATTGTATATTAAGCTCTTAATTTGACATTTTTTTCTAACGTGACCAGATTCGTCCTGCGCCCTTTTCATTGAATTTTTTTCCCCCATGGCATATTTCTCCAAGGAAAGATCCTCCCACATAGCCCCCTCCCTCAACCCTACCCCCAAAACCAAAAAAATCCCCCTGAAAACGTCTGTACACTTTCCAATAACCATTATTATATGTAAACACTGGTTGAAGTTTGTAACTTGCAACCCCTCCCCCAGGGGCTGTGGGGGAGCAAGTCATCCCCAAAAACATAGTTATTATGATTTTCGACTATGCTAAACAAAATGGCTATCTCAAAATTTTGATCCGTCGACTTTGGGAAAAAAATGTGCGTGGGAGGGGGCCTAGATGCCCTCCAATTTTTTTGGTCACTTAAAAAGGGCACTAGAACTTTTCATTTCCGTTAGAATGAGCCCTCTTGCGACATTCTAGGACCACTTGGTCGATACGATGACCCCTGGGAAAAAAAAAAAAAAAAAACAAACAAATAAACACGCACCCGTGATTTGTCTTCGGGCAAAAAATGCAAAATTCCACATTTTTGTAGATAGGAGCTTGAAACTTCTACAGTAGGGTTCTTTGATACGCTGAATCTGATGGTGTCATTTTCGTTAAGATCCTACGACTTTTAGGGGGTGTTTCCCCCTATTTTCCTAAATAAGGCAAATTTTCTCAGGCTCGTAACTTTTGATGGCTAAGACTAAACTTGATGAAACTTATATATTTAAAATCAGCATTAAAATGCGATTCTTTTGATGTAGCTATTGATATCAAAATTCAATTTTTTAGAGTTTTGGTTACTATTGAGCCGGATCGCTCCTTACTACAGTTCGTTACCACGAACTGTTTGATTTTATTAAGTTAATTTTAAGTACAGAAAAAAGTTTAAAGTACCATTATCAAAGTTCAAATGAAAAGAAACATTCTTATAGTACAGAAAGCGTTGAAAATAGTTTCAACTATATGCACAAAGTTGAAAAGTTAAAAAAAGAAGTGTAAAATAATAATATTAACTATTCTACAATAACGCATTGGTTGTTTCCTTAGATACATTCTAAATCATAGGTTTTATTTTTCCAGCTTAAAAAACAAAAACAAAACAAACAATATGTATAATTAAGTGTGCACAGATGAGAATGGCAATAAGGCTATATTTAAAATTATGATTTCCAAATTATGTTTGAGTAATTTCGGGCCCCGGATATCTCAACAGTTGACCTCAGTTGGCCACTATTATGGGAATTGCAGTCATCCTGTGTTAGCCAAATCGAAGTTTCACCCTAGAAGTAGAGGTCAGTTTATAAACAACTAAGAAATCAGTTTAATTCAGCGAACTTTGCCAGAATGGAGTTAAACACTTTCGTTGATGAATTCGCAACATTCCCAAATAATGTAAAGGAGTAAATGTTTTTTTCACAACATTTTGTTGTGAACATTTTTCACAGCTATTCAATGCTTTACAACTTTCCCATTAAAAAAATCATAATTTTATTTGAAATTATTGACTTAGGCCTCTTAAAAAAACAATTGAAAAGACTAACACATTAGAAACGTGTTAGAGAACCAAGTTTCGCAGGTTGACGCGGCCGTTCACTCTGAACATGAAAATTCTCAATTTTAATGTGAATGCCCATATCTTCTCCATTATTTTCGATATTTGTGTCGCGAATTCAAAATGTATCTATTATTTAAACAAAGCTTAATTCCACGTGAAAACACTGGAGAACATACGCGCACCTGCTTGTGACTATTGAATAATATGTTCAACTCCATTCTGTTGCCCCTCCCCCGCCAACGAGGAGGCGTCGCTGATGGTGATCCTAATTTCATTACAATTTCCAAATTAAAATTCGAAACGGAATGAATTAAGATGCACCGGGGGAGAAAAATGTATGGATTTGTTATCCAGGCTAACCCGGGTCAAATCCATAATGTGGTGCCCAAGGCACAGGGCTACCACACCAAGTTTTTCAGGTGTGCTGGCGTGCCTTTGGTTCACCATCAGCTAAGATTTTAGCTTCAAGTGTATGTAACCAGCCAGCAGTCTTATTCGTGGTGCCCAGGTACAAGGCTTCCACGTCAAGTTTTCCTGGTGTGCTGGTGTACCTTTGGTTCACTATCAGCTATGATTCCAGCTTCTAGTGTATCTAACCAACCAGCATTTTCATTTTAAACCAATGTAAAGTTCATTCATATACAAATGTTACTTCAGTCTTTAGTTTATACTACCACATCGTCTTAAAAATCAATATAAATTCCCTACTGATTTAAAAATAAAAAATAATAATTTTCTATGAAGTATCTAGAGAGAGACTAGAAGCAGGTGAATGTTTCTGAGATGTTAGTATTTAGTGCAAAAGCTAGAATTCACTTAAGTGTACTTTAATTCCAAACTTGAAAAAAAAACAAGTTAAAATCACTTTAAAATATGATCCCTTATGTTATATTTCATTTATGTATAATTTAGATTAAAACATAGACAAAAAAAGATTAGCTACATCTTTGAAGAACAGCAAAAGTCATACCTGAGCAGTCCATTGCTTGCTTTCCCATCAATTTCACATTTGAATCATCGCAGAGACACCATGTGCCTTCCAACGTTCGCCTGTAAACGTAATAGTGACCAGAGTTGAAATTAATACCTGTATGAACAACAATGGCAATAGCTCTATATCGCTCCAAAGATACGACGATATCATTGTAGCTAACGTCTGATATGACCTCACTCATTGTGCTTTCCAACAAAATGTGATCTGGCTCAAAACCAATTATTCTTCTCGTAATTTTATGTGTCATTGCACTCCTGTCCAAGTTAATCGCAAGAAACTGCGGCATTTCAGTAAAAACTGTGTGTGATGTTAGTTGATGTTCATTTGGGCAAAATTTTCCAACAGGATATGGACTTAACACTTCACTAAATTGAATGTCCGATGTCTCAACAACCTCTTCATGAGCGGGTGCATCGGGATTCAGAACTCCTGGAACTGGAAAATAGCACACTTTTCCATTTGTCATATTATCATCTATTTGGCTCCAGTTACAGCGGTGACAAGCCAAAAATTTATGATTCTTGAACTGAAATAGTCTACTAAGAGGACTGAGGGCAGTTGTTGTGCTTGTTTCCGAGTTTTCTTCATCCATACTTCTAAACAAAGCTTCCCAAAACTCGCAGAGTGACTGCTGTTCGTCCTCAACAAATCCATACACAGTCGGCAGCAATGATCTTAGCTGGACTGTTGACTCTATCTTGTCAAGGGACGACACTGCTAGCCGTAAAATTTCAGTTGCAACGTTGCCTTGTGAATTTTGCAGCCTATCAAAAAGTATTCTGTGTAAGCTGAAAACGCACTGAACTGCAGAGTTTGCATAGCATGAAACACCATCTCTGTTTTGGAAACCTTTTCTTCCTGCACCAATACCCCTTTGGTAGAGCTGCTTTTGGTTGGATCGTTTCTTGTTGCCTTCAATACCTAGGATAACGCTATCACCTTTCGTTGGTAATATCGTAGCGTTTGATCTTACTTCATTTGTTATAGACATTGTTTTTCGGCTTTTTGTCTTATTTGGAAACGAATCTTCTATTGCTGGCTTTCTTTTTTCCCCTTTTCCAATGATTGCATGTTCGACATTTTTCTTCATTTTCGGATAAACATCTCCTATGCTACCTATTTCCACGACGTCCTCATTCAAATTAGTTGTGGGTGTTTGGATGATTCTCAATAATGGAAGGTCAGGTCTATAACTACTCCTAAGACGATTATACTCTGAGATTGCTTCCATGTCAGCAATAATTTTACTTGGATCAAGTTCCACAAGATGCAGCCCTGCGCTAGTGGTAACTCTGGATAATGCAACATAAATCATCCCCGGTCCAAAGCAACGACTTCCTGCATCGACGATAGCACATTCCAGGCTGAGGCCTTGAGACTTGTGAATAGTAATTGCAAATGCTAGTTGCAATGGAAACTGTTTTCTAGTATAATAAACCTCTTTGAGCGCTTCAAATCGAACTGTAGCACGGCCTATGCTTGTCAACTGATCTTGACCATCAAATTGTACCAAAACACTAACTATTTCACCAGATGGTATACTTTTAAACTCTTTGACGTAGCCCATGGATCCGTTTACTAAGCCTTTATCCACTGCAATGTTTCTTTGAAGCATTACTCGTGCACCAATTGATAGTACCAATGTTGTTAATGCACCAGCTGTTCGTTTGCAGTCATCTGCAAAGCTTGAAACACTTTTTGCTGCTTCTTCTTCAATTCTTTTATTTCTGACCACCGAAGAAAGACAATCAATGGCAGTCAGTGTAACATGTTTCGAGCTCGTTTCCTTTAGCAGTGTGTTGTTTATTAGCCTACAGTCGTCGTTTGTGGGCATCAAAATAACCGGCACTTTCCCTTCCTTACACAAATTACAATATAATTTGGTAATTTCTTCTGAGGTGGCTCGCGACATGCATCCAAATTTCCGTGTAGAAAGACACTGGAGATGCTGTTCTTCACAATTTCCAAGCCTTATGTTTGCAAGTGTATCCGCATATGGCTTGTCATTTTTTTGCCTCATGTTGATTGTCAGCTCATCATACTCAAATTCATGCCATAGATTAAAGGATCCCATGGATCCAAGTCTATTTCGGATTTCTAGACGAGTAAGAGGAATAAACGGTGGATTTGCCGACACAGGCCTCAATTGAAGGAAATCTCCAAAGAGAACAAAGTTGGCATTTCCCATTGGGAAATTAGTAGATTTAATTTCCGTCAAGCGCAAATGAATATACATCAGCATAAGAGACGAGACCATACTTATTTCATCTATAATGAAAAGTCGAGTTCGTCCAAGGGTTTTTCTTAATGTCAGCAATTGTTCGGTGGATAAAGATGAATACTTTGCAGTTGTCTGCTGGTCAACTGGCAGGCTTAAGCATCGATGAATGGTAACACCCTTTATACTATGAGCAGCAAGTCCAGTTGGGGCCATAACAACAACTGGACATTCCTCCCTCACGAACTCCTGACAAATGAACCTTCTAAGTACACTAATTACTCGTGACTTCCCAGTTCCCCCAAAGCCAGACACTATCAGTCTGATAGGCTTATCATTGCTGCCATTTTTTATGTTGCCTATAATTCTGTCTACAATTCTCTTCTGATCTAAATTAAGGGAATTGAAGTCATTTGACAACTCTTCACTTGTGATTGACTCTAGTAGCTGTCTATTCGCATTGACTAAATCTTCCATAGCATCAGCTGCTCTATCAATAATCTCTCCTTGTATAGCGTTATTTGGATCATCAATCTCATGTTGCCCATCAGTTAAGTCATTCATTTCAGTAGCCTGAATTTCCGTGGCTCGCTGGCGTACTCTTGTCTCAAATTCGGCATCGCATGTGGTTTTATTTACCAGTTTCTCATGATAGGCTACCATGGCTGGATATTTTTCACTTTCAATGCAATATGTTTCAAAGTTGTTGAAGTCATTAACCAGAATATCGCGTTCATTTCTCCATGGCTTGAACAATTTCAACAGCATACCGTAATACTGTTCTTTCTTCTCGTCGGATTCCAAAGGATTGGCCTTTTTGTGCTGTATGATATATGGTTTTTGAGTGCGTCGTCTTAAAAAAAACGAACCTGTTTGCAGTAACATTTTTTCATCATTGCCCCGTCGTTCGCGTTCATGCCAAGACAGCAGCTCATATAGACTCATGTGCTCCATATGCTCTGGCCTATTTGGATAAACATCAGCTACCCAGTGGGCAACATACAGATCCGAACTTTGGGGATCCTTACTTGCAATGACTTCCAATTCCTTGAATGGTTTAAGTGTCCTTTTTAGTTCTGTCACCTTCGATAAATCCACAAATCTGAATTGTCTTGAGAAACTGTACAATTTTGTGCCAAGAAGCCTATCTGCCGCCTCTACTGCTCCAACTTGACGCGTTTTAACTGAGTTTAATAGAAAAGACATTGCTCGTGGGCCCAGACCTTTGTACGCATTATTCACTTCTTCCCACATCTCATCAATTTCTGACTTCTCACCTTTCGTCATGTAGTCTGTTATATAGTATGGCAACTTGGAGCCGATATGGCCAATATATTGAACATCTACATTTGACAAATTGGCCAATAACAATGAGGGATTGTAATCATTGATGTACCTCTCCTTATCTGTACGAGCAATGTCATAGATCCTCTTTCTTGGTTTTTGGCGGTTTGTCCCATGAGCCAAACAATCAATCACATCATGGACTTCAGTTTGTGTTTTAGAAGGGCGAGGAAAGCCGAATCTGCAATAACTAATCCATTTGCCTGAATTTCTTTTGAATTTCCGTTGGCAGTATTTGTTGCAGCGGTGCATCTGGTGATCGACAACGAGTTTGTGCAGGGTTGGACTCAATAGTTTATCAGGAAATTGGCATGTGATAATGCTATCAATGTACCTTGTAACTTCATCCAGTGATGATTTTCCAATGACTGGTGCATCTTCTACCCAGAGAATGCAATGCACATGTGGAGCACCTCTCGTTTGGTATTCAATTCGCCAAAAGTAATCCTTGATTTTACCAAAGACAGGATTCAACTTTGCACAGATAAGGTTGTTGAATATGGCCCTCCATTTTTTGTGGAAATGTATAGCCACAGACA
Organism: Artemia franciscana; assembly: GCF_032884065.1. Lineage (NCBI taxonomy): Eukaryota > Metazoa > Arthropoda > Branchiopoda > Anostraca > Artemiidae > Artemia > Artemia franciscana. Next base: position 535,904 of record NW_027062662.1, read on the forward strand.
CAGGGTCCATTGCTGTTAATTCAGCTGGTGTCATTTTATCGACACCAACCACATGACTGTTGATGTCACGTAAATGTTTTATGAATTCTGGAGAATACCATTCTGCACAAGAGGCTGTAATAAATAACGTTGGTGGCCCTTCTTGCTCTATCATAGACTTGACTTTTCCCGCCAAAGCATGAAAATATTGTCGAGATCCTCTCACTTTTGACTGGACTGAAAAAATTGACGTTTCCATTTCACCGTCTCTGTGTCGAACTCGATCCAGAAAATCTTTTGCACTTTGATTAGGCCTGACAGTCCTAATCATATGTGCAACACTGTTACAAAAGTAAGACAACTCTTGATGTTGAAAGTTGTGAAATAGATAGTTTTTATCTAAACGGAACTGTGGGTGTCTACTAAGAAGACGCCCTTTGATGTAGTCTGCATTTCGCATCGAAAACTGACGGGCCATGTCCCGCATATGGTTTTTGCCATCAGGGAAGAGATTTGGAAATGCTTTGATGTCCAATTCCTCTTGAAATAGATCCTCCCCTAAACCATGTAATCTTTTCAATTGAAATTGGTCATTTTCAATGTTTTTATTGTTCTTGAAGTCATCTATAAAGTCTTTCGGTACTGACGAGTCTAGTGGTTGTATAGAGAAATGCTCTACTAAGTGTGATTTGGCATCATTTGTAAGTTTTTCTAATATTGCTCCCTCTGGTATTTCATAAGTTTGCTCTTGTCCCTTTTCTTTTTCTAATAAACGACTCTCAAGAATCTCTTGCAACTCCTCTAGTGTGTATGCTTTGATGTTCCTGTACACCATATTGTTTTCTTTCAACCAAATTAGTGCTTTATGTATTTTCCTCAAATCAATAAGTGCTGTCCAAACATTTTTATTATAGGTTGGTTGACCGTTGACAAGTATCACAAAGCTGTCAATGTTGAGCAACTTGTCTGGTTGTACATCCGCATTTGCTTGAACATCTACGGGTAGATATACAATTCTTCCTTTAAGAGCCTCTGTCAATTCGTTTGCAGGTCTTTTTGATCCCATAACTTGTCCAAGTCTAACAACAGTAAGACATGGCATGACAAATCTTATCAGTGCCAGTTCAAATTTATTCAAATTCTTGATGCAATCTGGAGTTGCTTGGACGTTAAGGTTATTTCCAACAGAACGTACATTTTCCTTATTTGAGAGCATTTTTCCTGCACAATATTCACACAGCTTGAATGTTTCCAATAAGTACTCCATCCAGTCAATTGACATTTGGAGATCATCGCTCTCTTCTTTAGGTACATACTTATAAGTTTCTTCTTGAATAATTTGGGTCATATAATCAAAGCCCTTTCGCTTCGAAAAAGAGCCGAGAACTTTTACCTCATTTGGCAGTTTTAACTGCTCGCAACAATCACAAGGAACTGATGGGTATTCGTCTCTTATTTCAGCTACTTTCATAATATTTTTCCCAAAGATATTCATAATTTCCGATTCTTCTGTAGATACCCGAGGAGGCATAGGCTCCAGAAACATTGTTAAGTTTTTCATCCTCAGTTTTGAAATTGCAGCTTCTACTATGGATCTTAATTGTGCAATACTACCTTTGCTCCTAATTGTTTTCACATCTCTAATGAGTCTGCATTTTTCTATTGCCTTGTACAAGCTTCTAACAAAGTTTGCTAGAACAGGAAAATGTGGCGCCAATGCTCGTAGAGCACGAAGGAAGCTGTAACATCCATTGCATGGGTGACAATAAATTGAATGTCCCATTTTGTCTGGGTGAATTAACTGGTTTGTGCAATAATTGAATTTATCCAAATACAATTCAACAAGGGAATCCGTTAACGAATCTTCTTTGTTCATTTCGGAAATTGTGCAAAAGAGGATATGACACATTTCAATGTCAATTGGCTCATATTTGCAGAGATCTCGGTGACATTTCCATTTAAATGGGTGATTTCTGTCTGCCAACCGACTTGTGACAGCAGAATTTTTTTCGGTGGTCCTACTCTCATCAGTATTTTTATTCAATTCCTTTACATTATATCTTTGGCAAATATCAATGAGAATTTTACTTTGTATGTTAGTATTCCATTCTTCATCATCAAACTTGGTAGAAGACTGCGATTCTGATCCTTCAACTAACCTTTTGAAAAAAGGAGATACAAAATTAGGAAAGCTGTGCCCAGTTTCATTATCTTGCTCGTTTTGTGTTGTCGTCACACAAAAGCATCTATTACCAACTTCCACAGCTTGATTATTACCATAATCGAAAAATACTGCTTTTCCTTCCTCGTCAATTGGAATTGCAGTGTAAAGGTCACCAGTGTGACCACATCTCAAACAATGGTTGACTTCAAAGATTTTATACACTGATTCGAGATGATAAGCTTCATTATACACAGAATGTTCCATGACATTTCCCATTGCACGGGTGAATTCTTCTACATCAGGGACATAATCTGATTTTGGTAGATGCTCCATAAATTTTGAGCACTGCTTGTGAATGCTTGCATGTAGCTTTGCTAGTGAATTTGATGATATGTTAATGACTGCGTTAGCCTTTTCTAGCAGTAGCTTAAGTTCAATGATTGAATACTTTCTCTTATTTTTTTTGTACATATCAAAGATGGTATTCAAATTTTCTAAATCTGAGTTCATTTTTATTACAGTCCTGGACCTATATGCCCACCTTTGTCTATAATTTCTCGCAAAGAATCTGGATTGCCTGTTATTAGCCAGAACCGAATTGTGGTTTGACTGGCTTATGAAGCAGGACATATCGAAAGACTTGGCACTGGTTTGTGCTTGGCTCTGACTTTTCTTTACCTTATTTGAAGCATAAATTTTCCTTTTTTTTTGTGTACATCTCATTGCTAGTTCAGGCAGAGTTGAGTGATATGAGGATGTTTCCTCATGTTTTTTCGTCAACCTGCGGCTTCTGTAAAAATTCTTATAGAATTTGATAACTTTGTTTGATGTTTTTCTCCTCTGTTCCTTACGAGAAAAATCAATTCCTCTGTATCTTTTCAACATATTGTAAGCAGTAACCTTATCAATGTGATTTCTTTGATACATTTCATCATTCCTGTATTTGCTTATTTGTTTCAAAGAGACCGATTTGATGTAATTTCGACGAAACTCTTCATTTTCTCTATATTTGATGTTTCTCCGGATTGATGCAGACTTGATAGCCCTCAGGCGATAAGTCTCATCATTTTTGTATCTATCCTTTACACGTTCTGATGCTGACTTGACATAATTCTGACGATACTCTTCATTATCTCTGTATTTGATGTTTCTCTTCATTGATGCAGACTTGATAGACCTCAAGCGATAGGTCTCATCATTTTTGTATCTATCCTTTACACGTTCTGATGCTGACTTGACATAATTCTGACGATACTCTTCATTATCTCTGTATTTGATGTTTCTCTTCATTGATGCAGACTTGATAGACCTCAAGCGATAGGTCTCATCATTTTTGTATCTATCCTTTACACGTTCTGATGCTGACTTGACATAATTCTGACGATACTCTTCATTATCTCTGTATTTGATGTTTCTCTTCATTGATGCAGACTTGATAGACCTCAAGCGATAAGCCTCATCATTTCTGTATTTGTCCTTCACATGCTCTGATGATGAATTGATGCAATTGTGACGAAACTCCTCGTCATTGTTATATCGTTTTAAAACTCGACGTTTTTTTATAGCAGCTGCTTTCTCATCCTGCTGAAATCTGATTTTGGCACTCAATTTGAGAACATCCTTGTTTTTCCCATAGTACTCCTTCTTTTTGCCAGCAACCTGTTTAGCTCGACTGTCATACCTTTCCTTCTCCCTAAGTTTCTTCTTTCGTTCTTGTGATACCATTGCAATTGCTGTCTAATTCCCTGTTGACTAAGAGAAAGTGTCTTCTTTCTCACAATATTGTAACCTAAAAAGCCTTAAAATATCCCTAAGAAGCTGCAAATGTGAAAACTGATTAGTAAGATTATCCAAACCTAGGACTAAAAACTGTCAATAACACTTTAGATGAAGCACCTGAAAAAAAGAAATGAAACAGAATTAGCATTATTAGAATAAGATAAAACAAAGAGAAAGGTTTGTATATAAATTAGAAAAGAGAATTCCCCCAAGAAAGGTAACATAAGGAGACCTAAGAAAATAAAAAAAAATATCCACACAACATAAAATCTTAAACAGCATACTTGCCAAAGAAAAAATTTAAAATAAGAACAGAAGAGAAACTAAAACTAATGTCTTACAACAGTTTTATCTGAACACAACATTTTGTAGTGTTAAAAATAATTGAGCTGTCAGTGTACCCAAAGGTGTGCTGACAATGCATATATGATGCTACTCAAATGTGATGCACATGAAATTTTTAATCTTATAAGAATTAAAACATATGAATGTTTTGGTTTATAATATCCCATTGTACTAACAAAGCCCTATTTTCTTTTACAGTTTTATCCAATACTATGTAATAATAACCAATAGCTTGGCTACAAGCTGACAGTGATTCACCTTCTACAGCAGAAAGGGCCAAAAAATATACTTTGTAAGAAAAATATAAACTCCTTAAATACCAGGTAAACGTCTGAATATAAGCATCTCTAGACTATAATCCAAAGAAAAACTAGCAATAAAATAAGTTTTACTTGTATATAAAGCTTTGAGTGGTTCCTAAACCCCATGCCTAATCTTTTGCAACCCCAAAACTCTTCAGGGGGAAAGGTATAGGTTTAGTGTTCTAGGAATGCTGGTACAAATTATAAAACAGAATGATTTCAATTCCCTTTTTGATGAAAATACTTCCTACATTTGAAAAAGAAATAGAACAATCTTAAATGAAAATTTTAGGTAGTCTTATGCTCAAATTAAAATTACAAAGTAGACATTTATTCCTTAAGCAAAAAAGGATGTATAAGGCAAAAATATTCTATCAAGAATTAGGCTAATAAAAAAATTTCATTATGTTGACGATGCAAATCTACTTTTTTTTGTCTAACTTTCTATGTGCCTATGGTTGTTTTTCTTTATGTTGTTTTTATAGTGTCAGTGATATATTATTTCATTACATGTGGATTGTTTGATTACAATAACTGGTTTCAAAATATTCAACTCTGACTTGGTAGATGTTATGAAGATTACATTATAACATAGTAAAAAATTGGTCAAGAATGGCACAACTCAATAAATAGTGGGAATAAAGGTATTTAACATATGTTTTGAAGAAGCATAAAAATGTATGGAAGATATATATTTTGAGAAATAGAATTCTGGAAATCATTCAAATTATCAGATGATTCAAAGGAACTTTAGAACAGAATGGATAGTTGTGGTGTAAATAATCTTTTGTTATTATATGAAATTATCTGATAGTCAATTACCATACCAATAGTTATATCAAGAAATTAGTATTAATGAAATAATTAATTTGTAACTACTTAACTGGATGACATGAGTTTATGCTAAGAACAAATACACAAAAGTACAAGTTAGAAAAGATTGTAAGCATATTGGCACCTTCCCAAAATGATCCTGGTTAGCTCAATCAATTACAAGCTCTGCCAACTTCAAAATTGAGGTAAGCTTCAACAAGAAGAGCAACCTAGAAAAGTTTAGACTATTTTCAATATATATCCCCCACACACTAAACACCAAGCAACTTTAAGCAATAAAGTTGCATACTACAAAAAGCTTGAATATAAGCTGACAATTGTAAAACTATAACTATAGAATAGGCACTAAAATAAGTGATGAGTACACTCTTCCTTAAAGAAAATGAAGAATTGAATCTTCTTAATATGTTATTGATGCACAGTGGATGCACCTTAAAAAAAATTTCTTCATACTATGAAGTAAAAACTGTTGTCTCAACAGTCAATAGGATTATACAGTTAAATAGTCAATAGCACTAATTGTAAGCTTATCATTTCCAAACATTGGTGCATAAAGCAAGTCAAGACATTTTCATTGACAGTCAAATCATATTTTGAGAAGCTTGTTCATATCCCTGGTTAACAGCCCATCATTTATCCTACCACCCTCCACCCCTACAAAAAAATTTAACATTCAAGGCTATATAAAACAAAAATGTCCCAGGTAAGCTGTACAAAAACAGCATTATAATTTTAAAGTAAAAAAGTTTATGAAAAGCAAGAAATTTAGCTTGTAATGTACACTGAATCAAATAAAAATTTTCAACTTTTATATAGCAAAAAATCCCATGTAGGCTATTCTTGCCCTACAGCAGATATAATCTGTTGTAGATATACAGCAGACATCCCAAAAAATGAAAAAAATATTTTTTTGATTAAATAAGAATTGCTAAAACCATCTTATGTTATGGTAATAGAATGCTTGAGCAGTTATAATAGGCTTGTGGTGATAAAATTATAATAGTAATATTGCACCATTATTCTCATTTTGGACCAAATGAGACAATAATCAAAGATTAATATCCATAATTGACCATCCAAGTGTTTTCAAGAAAATGCTTCACATCTCTAATTTTTCTTATTTCCCTCCCTAATGGATGGATAGGAACCTTTGGTTAAAAAAAATTGATGTTGGTCTACATTTATTTATGCGCCTAGCCTATCTAGAAAAATTGAAATTAACGCATTTTGAAGGAACTTCTACTGTGCACAACCCCCTCCCCTTTGATAAAAATATACATAGGCTAGCCAATTTTATTTATGTTTTTGTTTCTGTACTCATTCTATTTATGAGTGCACACTTAAAACAAGAGTGACACATGGAATATAGTTTGGGATAAATATCTGCACATTAGTGGTTTTGGGGTAAATGTTTTGTGCATATTATGAAATAAGAATTGCCTTTTTCCTACATGTCTCCTTTTCTATAGTCCCAAGTCTTCTCTAATACCAAAGTAAATTATAATGAGAACTAGCCTAAACAAATCTCCCATTGTTTTTTTTTCTCTTCTGGTACAAAGTAATAAATTTACTTGGGGATTCAATTTTAAGCCTTTTTTAGGCCTCCCTTTAAAAATACTACAATTTTCCCATTTTTTAGGTAGGCTAGGCTATAGGAAACAGTTAAAACATTAGTTTAAAACTTAGGCTATTATTTCATTGTAGATGTGCTGTGTAAAAGTTGTATAATCCATTTTCATCACTTGATTCATTCAACAATTTATAGCCTAAATCTTAGAAAAATTGTTGTGTGTAATTTAAAATAAAAATATATTCTTGTGAAGGTTCCATAAATGTATTAAAATTGAATTTCCAAGTACAATGATTAATATATTTGGACCCAAAAATAAACAAGAAGTGAATTGATATGTTTGGCTAAGTTGTCACAGAGTATTAAAAAGATATATACAGTTAGCTACACTTGATATCTATATGTTAGAACAAAAACTAAATAAGAAATGAAGTGATATGTTCAGCTAATTTGTTGAACAGTATTAAAAAGAAGTCTACACTTAGCCTACCAAGATTTGTTTTATTTGGTTTGGTAATTCAGCAGTATCTCTAAACATTATTGTTATCTCACCAATTGCATCAAACTAGTTTAATAAACCAGGTTCAGCTTAACACTATAAATTTGTATCTAAATTTCTTGTTACCTGGCTTTAATTTGTTGTAGGAACAGATAGCATTAGCCTAGAACTTGGGCATATGATAAGGACACAATTTGAGAAAACAATTTTTACCTCATTTACCTCTTACAACAATAGCCTAGTCTACACCTTGTTACTTAGGCTACAATACTCAAATTAGATTCGAATCAAAGAAATTTAGCCTACCATTTGATTCCAGGTTATTTTTTTCAAATTTAAAATCCTTGGCTAAGTGGTAAATGTCAAGCCTTTTTATTGGGGGGCGGGGGCAAAAGGGTCCATATCCAGATTCAAGATGCATGGGATATTTAATAAATTTTATTCCACATTATTTTGGGGAAACTCACCCTCCCAAAGCCCTTGCCTAGGCCTAATCACACCTGTTGATAGACTGACCTAGAGATATCCTAATCAGGAAATCTTAAACTAAGCCCAAAGATTAAAATATAAAAAATATTGCTTACTGGTCAAAGATTTGTCTGCGTCGTTCAGGATTGGGTCAGCAAAATGTCACTAAACACAGATATTAACAAAATATAACAAAACACCAATGTTTTGTGGGGTAGGCTACACTGATGTTTAATAAACACTGAGTTTTAAACCAAGTAAAATAAGTTAAGAACAAAGACAAGTCTCATAAAGTACCAGTTCACAAATGTTAATCAACAGGAAAAGCTTCTAAAAGCCTGGAAACCAATTGAAAGGAAAATAATATAGGCACACAGTAAGCTAATAAATTTTTTTGTAAGTAATGTTACTGCTGCTGCAGTAAAAAAAATTTAAAAACTCCGCCGCCGCCATCTACAATAGGAAAAAAATATAACTGTTATTTATTTATTTGTTTTGTATTATTTTATGTTAAACTTCAATATCATAACTGTTTCTTTTTTTATTTTTACTAAAATCAAAGAATGTGTTGGAACCGACGATCTTTCAATCCGATGTTGAGTGGTCTACCTTTAGCTATAAATTCTGTCACCATTTCAAAAACGAATAGTATGATTAAACAATAGGGGCAAGTTGCACAGCTTTATCCTTTTCTGATATATGAAGGGTGTTTCCCCCTCTCCTAAACACTTCACTCTTCTATAGCTTGTTAGACACCAGCAAACACTTCTAAACACCTCTCTCTTCACGATGAATTGCTATTTAGTAGTTAAAAAGAACTTTGTAATGTTCTAACTAAGTGACCCTTGTGTTTTGGGAGTCGTTATCAATGAAACGGGATAAAATTGAAACATTAGTGAAAAGATTGCGATGTTGATGAAGGTATAATATTCTGCTTTTACGATATGAATTATGTGTCTTTTAAATTTATATGACCCTTTTTGCTTTCTGCTTTACAAATTGGAAAAAAATCATGTAATTTCTGATGTTTGTTTTAATTCTGTAAAATCCGGCTCGCAGCTCAACGAAAAAATACTCCCTCCCACTGACCATTCTTTTCCTCCTGGACCCAGTGTAGGTTTTTTATAACCGAAACGGAAATTTCTCTCGGAATTTGCTTTTGGCTGTTATTACGTATATGAGTGGGTTGCCCCCACCTTGGTACCTCGCAATTTATGCTAAAGTGTTTTGAATTTTTAAAAAGCTTATTATCCTAATTAAAAGGTCCTTGCGTGCCAAAATTCATTCTTAAATAATTGGAACAAAAAGTCAAACATTAGCTTAAATAATGATATACTGAGAAGGGGGGCAACCCCTCTTGTTAATTATTTCAAATTCATTATTTCTGATCAATATTCCGTATATGAAAGGGGCTGTCCCCCTTCAAAGTCCCGCTCTTTAAGCTAAGGTTTGACTCTTAGTCAAAAGCCTACTTCTTAAAATATAGAAACTTTAGCGTAAAGAGCAATATGTTTACGAGTGGGCAACCCCTTTCATATATGGAATAATTTATGTTCGTTTTAAGTTTTAACGTCGCTCATTACTTGTAGTTAAAGAAAAAAGTATTTAGTTTCTGAACGTTTTTGAAATAATGCATGTTTTGAATATCATCGCACATGAATATTTAAAACGAAATTTGCATAATAATTTTTTTTTGGCTAAATGGCTTTTTCATAGTTTTGATTGGATAACTTCGATAAAAAAGAACTGGGGGAGGAGGCCTAGCTGCCATCCAATATTCGGTAACTTTAAAATGCAACTAGAACTTTTTTTTACGAACGTTTTTATTAGTAACACATATACGTAACTTACGCATTAACTTACGCAATGAACTTCTATATTTTTATTATGTATGTGAGGGGGTTCACCCCCTCGTCAATACCTCGTTCTTTACATTAAAGTATGAATTTTGTCCCAATTATTTAATAATGAGCCCTCCATTTAAAAGGCTGTAGAATAAATAGTTTTAATTATTAAAAATACTTTAGCGTAAAGAGCAAGGTATTGCGGAGAAGACGAGCCACCTTATATACATAATATTTTTCGTTCGTTTTAAGGTTTTAATGCTGCTCCTAACTTCCAATTGCAAAGAAATTTGTTATATATTTTTTCATTTTTTTTTCAAATAATGCTAGGAAATCCTGCTCCCTCTTCATGAAGAATCTCTTCCCTTATACTAAATTCCTCCATGGAAAGATCTTACCACGTAACTCCCCCCCCTAACACACCCTGTTCCGAGCACAAAAAATTCCCCCTGAAAATGTCTGTACACTTCTCAATAACCATTACTACAAGTAAACAATGGTAAAAGTTTGTAACTTGCAGCCCCTCTCCCGGGGACTGTGGGGGAGTAAGTCGTCCCCAAAGATATAGTTATAAGGTATTTCGACTACGCTAAATAGAATGGCTATCTCAGAATTTTGATCCGGTGACTTTTGGGGGGAAATGAGCGTGGGAGGGGGCCTAGGTGCCCTCCAATTTTGTTGGTCACTTAAAAAGGGCACAAGAACTTTTAATTTCCGTTAGAATGAGCCCTCCCACGACATTATAGGACGACTGGGTCGATACGATCACCCCTGGGGAAAAAAAAACAAAAAAAAAACAAAAAAACAAATAAACACGCATCCGTGATTTGTCTTCGGGCAAAAAATGCGAAATTCCACATTTTTGTAGATAGTAGCTTGAGACTTCTACAATAAGGTTCTCTTATACGCTTTTCTTATGGTGTGCTTTTTGTTAACATTGTATGACTTTTAGGGGGTGTTTTCCCCTATTTTCTAAAATAACGCAAATTTTCTCAGGCTCTTAACTTTTGATGCATAAGACTAAACTTGATGAAACTTATATATTGAAAATCAGCATTAAATTCCGATTCTTTTGATGTAGCTATTGTTATCAAAATTCCATCTTTTAGAGTTTTGGTTACTATTGATCCGGGTCGCTCCTTACTACAGTTCGTTACCACGAACTGTTTGAAAGTATTTTTAGAACTCCTCATATGCGTAATAATCTCTGTTCGTTTTAAGTTTCAATGGTACTCCTTATTTTCAATTGAAAGAATTTTTCCATGTTTATTTTTTCATTGAGTAATTTCTGTTCGTTTTATGTTTTAATGTCGCTCCTTACTTTCAGCTAAAAAAATTAGTTTTTTTTAATTTAATTTCTGAACGTTTTTGAACTAATGCATGTTTGGTTTTGGCTCTCCGCACATAAATTATTAAAATGAAATTTATATATTAATTCTTTTTTTGGCTAAATGGCTTTCTCTTAGTTTTGATCAGACGATTTTGAGAAATAAGGGGTGGAGAAGGAGGCCTAGTTGCCCTCAAATTTTTTTGTTACTTAAAAAGGCGACTAGAACTTTTAATTTTTAACGACCGTTTTTATTAGTAAAAAATATACGTAACTGAAGAATTAACTTACGTAACAAACTTTCATAACCTTATATTTTTATTATGTATACGAAGGGGTTTGTACCCTCGTTAATACCTCGCTCTTTACACTAAATCGTAAGTTTTGTCCCAATTCTTTAAGAATGACCCCTGAATCAGAAAGGCGTTAGAATAAATAGTTGAAATTACTAAAAATACTTTAGCATAAAGAGCAAGGTATTTATCTTCTCCTAAATACCTCGCTCTTTATGCTAAAGTATTCTTAGAACCCGTCATATGCGGAATAATCTCTTTTCGTTTTAAGTTTCAATACTACTTCTTCCTTTCATTTGAAAAAACGTTTTCATGTTTATTTTTCATTGTTTTCTTACAGTGATGCTAGAGAATCCTGCGCCCTTTTCATTGAATTTTTATTCCCCCATGACAGATTCCTCCAAGGAAAGATCCTCCAACATAGCCCCCTCTCCTCAGCCCCACCCCCAAACAAAATAAAATCCCCCTGAAAACGTCTGTACACTTCCCAATAACCATTACTATATCTAAACACTGGTCAAAGTTTGTAACTTGCAGCCCCTCCCCCAGGGATTGTGGGGGAGTAAGTCATCCCCAAAGACATAGTTATTATGGTTTTCGACTATGCTGAACAAAATGGATATCTCAAAATTTTAATCCGTTGACTTTTGGAAAAAAATGAGCGTGGGAGGGGGCCTAGATGCCCTCCAATTTCTTTGGTCACTTAAAAAGGGCACTAGAACTTTTCATTACCGTCAGAATGAGCCCTCTTGCGACATTCTAGGATCACTTGGTCGATGCGATGACCCCTGGGGAAAAGAAAAAAAAAACAAAAAAACAAAAAAACAAAAAAACAAATAAACACGCACCCGTGATTTGTCTTCTGGCAAAAAATACAAAATTCCACATTTTTGTAGATAGGAGCTTGAAACTGCTACAGTAGGGTTCTCTGATACGCTGAATCTGATGGTGTGATTTTCGTTAAGATCCTAAGACTTTTAGGGGGTGTTTCCCCCTATTTTCCTAAATAAGGCAAATTTTCTCAGGCTCGTAACTTTTGATGGGTAAGACTAAACTTGATGAAACTTATATATTTAAAATCAGCATTAATATGCGATTCTTTTGATGTAGCTATTGATATCAAACTTCAATTTTTTAGAGTTTTGGTTACTATTGAGCCGGGTCGCTCCTTACTACAGTTCGTTACCACGAACTGTTTGATAACACTAGGCTTAACAAAATTAAATATTTGGAATCAACAGAATATGCCGCTTTTTTTAATATATTTATTGATGTTAATATTCCGTTTTTTAGAGTTTCGCTTACTATTGAGCCGCGTCTCTCCTTACTTGTAGTTCTTTACCGTGAAATATTTGATCAGGCTAAAAGTTAAGAACAGGTGGGGTGCATAAATAAAGACCCACTCCAAAAAAAAGAAAAAACTACTTTTAATAAACCAGACATACTCACTTTTCCTTTTTCTCATATCAAACTCATTTGCTTTAAACTCACTCTCCGCCCATGAGGGATAAATATACTACATGCTTTATATATTCTTGTTGTATCAGTTTATATTGTATTTACATATTTTACTACATGAAATTTAACAGAAACTGAAATTTAAGTTTATGTATTTTTTCGTATTTCAGGACTTAAAATGGATGAAAATGTTGATGGAGTAGCCAACAAAATAGGATACAATCAGGAAAAGAGAGGTAAAAAGAGAAACACAAATTTAGAAAACATCAGTCTTTTATCTGATCCAGCAGTAAGTTCAACAACTGTAATTCGAGCAGGAAATATTTCCAACACAATAAGTACAAACATCCAAAGTGACGTATTCAAGGACAGAAAAATGAAAAGAGCAAGGATAGATGGCCCTGATAGTTCAACAGACCAAGGTACGGTCAGTGCTATCTCGGAGGTTTCATCAGAAATGTGAGTAATGCATTTTTTTTTCAGCATTTCCAAAAAAATGAATTCTCAGGTTTTTCCTTCTGTAACACTTAAATTGTCTTGTAGCTACAAATAATATGTTTTATTTTCTTTTTTTGTGAAGTCTATTTTTCTTGAGTCTTTTTTTTTCGTTCCTTATTTAAACTGTAACATATCAATTTTACTTACTAATTGCAAAAGTGTGCAAATCGGAAATTGGAAAAGGGTGGCTGGTTTTCCTCGATCGAACAAACTTTGTACGACTATTTCCTCTAATTGAGAAAAAAGACGCACAAGAAACATTTCGTATTTTTGAATTTTTTCGTATTTTGAATTTTTTAAATATTCAAATTTACAGCGTTGATTTTAATAGCTTTTCAAATGATTTTGAATTTGGATAATTTTTGGATGAGCTGAATTTGAATCGAATTTAAATATTTTGATTTTGGGTAAAGAGGAGCTTTTTACACTTCAGGTACCTGATTACCATAAAGCAAAAAAACAACATACTTTTTCCTTATGTTCTTTTCGTTTTTATATAATTTCTTTGTGCTTAGTATACATTTTATTAAAGGCTCCTTATGCTTGTCTCTTGTTTAAAATTTATTTCTTAGCTAAATAACTTTATATCTTATTTAAATCAAGCTATAAAACATGTGGATTATAGTTTTATGAGGGCAGACCTCAAAAGACTGATTTTTTTGCCCTATAATCTTGCAAAATTCCGTTCTGATTTGTTACAATCAAAGGTAATATGAGTTGTCAACTGGCGCATCTGGGGCTAAGCGTAAGAGCCTTTGAAACAAGGTCGTCGTCATTAGCAAAATATTTTGGGGGAGCAAATGATTATACCTACTGTTTTTCTTATCAGTAATTAGCATAACATCTGCCTCGAATACAGTTCGTAAAATCACTGCATGAGTCGGTAAAACCGAGCATTTTACCGGTCGGTAAAACCGAGCATTTACCGATCGAGAATCAGATTTTGGTACAAAAAAAAGAGCTGGTAAATCTTTAGAAAATGATTTCTTTTTTTTCTAGTTCTATAGTAAGTGAAATTTCATTTTTCCTTAGATTTTTGGAAATGTGGTCTGCAACCCCTTTAACCTACAGGACACCAATATAAACTGAATTTTCAATTTGATTTGCGTTTGCTGTGTCACTATTTGATAATTTTTTAATACGGTTTTCAATTACAGAATTTATTAAACTAATTGGATAACCATTTCTAAATAAAATATCTCTAAGTTTGTCAAGCTCTGAATCCAGGAAATGTGGAGTAAAAAACTTGCAATGCTCTTTCAAACTTTTTGTGGTAACAAACAGTAGTAAGGAGCGACCCGGTTCAATACTAAACGAAAGTCTAAAAAACGGAATTTTGATACTAATAGATACATCAAAATAATTGTATTTTTATGCTGATCTTAAATATATAAGTTTCATCAAATTTAGTTTTACCCATCAAAAGGTTCGAGTCGGAAAAAAATTGACTTTTATTGGAAAATAGAGAGAAACATCCTCCAAAAGTCATAGAGTCTTAACAAAAATCACTCCATCGCATTCAGCGTATTAGAGAACCCCACTGTAGAAATTTCAAGCCCTGATCTACAAAAATGCAGAACTTCGTATTTTTTGCCAGAAGACAGAAGACCGATTTTTTTTTCCCAAGGGGTGATCGTATCGACCCAGTGGTCCTAGAATGTCACAAAAGGGATGGAGAAGAATGTCATAAAAGTTCTAGCGCCCTTTTTAAGTGACCAAAAAGCTGGAGGGCACCTAGGCCCCCTCCCACGCTCATTTTTTTCCCAAAGTCAATGGATCAAAATCTTGAGACAGCCATTTTGTTCAACATAGTCGAAAAACGTAATAAGATATCTTTGGGGTAGACCTACTTCCCAGGGGAGGGGCTGCAAGTTACAAACTTTGACCAGTGTTTACATACAGTAATTGTTATTGGGAAGTGTACAGACATTTTCAAGGGGATTTTTTGGTTGAAGGCTGGGAGTTAAGGGGAGAGAGCTACATGGAAGATCCTTACTTGGAGGAATTTGTCATGGAGGAAGAGAAATTCCATGAAGGGGGCGCAGGATTTTCTTGCATTATTTGAAAAAAATGAAAAAAAAAATATGAAAAAGCTTTTCAACTGAAAGTAAGGAGCGGCATTAAGACTTGAAACGAAACGAAATTATTACGCATATAAGGGGTAAATCACCTCCTATATACCTAGCTCTTTACGCTAAAGTACTTTTAGTAATTTCAACTATTTATTTTACGGTCTTTTTTATTCTGGGGTCATTCTTAAAGAATTGGGACAAAATTTAAGCTTTAGTGTAGAGAGCGAGGTATTGACGAGGGGGCAAAGCCCCTCTTGTGCATAATAAAAATATTTAAATTTAGAAATTCGTTATGTAAGTTAATTTTTAATTTACGTATATTTATTACTAATACAAACGTTCTTAAAAAAAAATTCTAGTTGCCTTTTAGGTTACCAAAAATTAGAGGGCAACTAGGCCTCCTCCACCAACACTTTTATATCAAAATCGTCCGAACAAAAATATAAGAAAGCTATTTGGTAAAAAAAAAACTAATATGCAAATTTCGTTTTAATTATTCGTGTGCGGTGAGCCAAAATAAAAACTTGCATTAATTTACAAACGTTCAGAAGTTAAATAAAAAAAAATCTAACTGCAAGTAAGGAGCGACATCAAAACTTAAAACGAACAGAAATTATTCCGTATATGAAAGGGGTTGACAAAGAGTCAAACTTTAGCGTAAAGAGTGGGGCATTGAGGAAGGGAAAACTCCTTTCATAGACGGAGTAATCAACTAAAGAAGTTGCCACTCCTCTTTTCAGAGCAGGAGAATGATTAGGGGAATAATTTAAGTAACGGTCACTGTGTGTGGGTTTTCTATAGACTCCAAACTCAAAGTATGTATCATTTCGGTGAACCAGGACATCTAAGAAAGGAAGATTCCTTTCTACCTCCAATTCCTGAGTTAACCAAGTTAACCGGAGTTAACCAAGTGAAGGAAAAACTCCGAAGACTTGTCACCATGCGCCCAAGAATAAAAAATATCATTCTTAAAACGAACCAAAAATTCTGGTTTACAAAAATTTTGCAAAATAGCCTTTTCTTCAACGTTTTCCATGAAGATATCAGCCTCAATTGGTGAAAGAGGGATGCCCATTGAAAGCCCATATTTATGTCTACAAGAAAGTCCTCAAAACTTATCTATAAAAAAAAATTATATCAAAACTGCCCATTCTTGTATTTGGTTTAACAGAAACTTGCTTTAATTTGGAAACAAAATCGGTTATATTTTTAATATAAGATTTTTGAACCTGAATTACTGGGCAAAATACAACTGATCAGAATTTTCCCATTTTTGCTGTAGGAGAATTAAATGAGAAAACAATAAGTCAGAGGGGATTACCGGGCTTATGAATTCTAGAAAGGCCATAGAATTTTAGGAAGATTTCCTTGACAAATTTTTCTCTGGGATCGGTAGCTAACTGTTCATATGCTACAATCATTTAAAATTTCTCTGACTTTTTTGTCGTAATCAACTGAATCCAATACAACAACAGTATTGCCTTTATCGGCTTTAGTAACAATCCTGGAATGATCTTTATTTAGTGATCGTAAAACTAAGTGTTCATTTTTACTAAACTTTTTAAAATTTTGATTATGAACAGAAGGCGAATCCCACAAGGTATCAAAAAAATGCACTCTAACCTCAGCAATCCTTCCAACCTCCACACGAGAGTCATGAAATACCCCTTATGTGCTCACAGTAAATTCACTATAAGGTACTTTCGAGGGTGCTATTTGAAATTTCAATATCCTCGATAGAACCTGATTTTGCTCTGTTGTAAGGGGGACGGAGCTGAAATTTATCACAGCAGGACCAGAAGATACTTTTGGGACAAAAGGTAAATTATTAGAGAAATTTTCCAATTTGGAACGGTGGAATTTCTCAGAAAGTCTTCGTCTGGAAATTTAAAAATCATGCTGAAAAGAATTTTCAGAAATAGCCTTATTTTGATTAAAATCAGCGTAAGAAAGCGTGGATAACATTTCTCGCTCAAGACTGAAAATATTATGATTTAACCTGTAGCGCTTGATTTTGCAATCGCTAATAACATGATTTAAAATACCAAAACCTATACGTACTGTAAATTCCCGTTCGTTACGTCTGTTTAAGTGAAGTGATGGTCGCATTTGGTTAAAAACACGAAAATGGTTGCTTCCTTCTTTTTTTTGGTTTAATGAAATAGTTTTATGTTCAGCTGTCAAACTTGTTGTTGTCTTTTCTTAAAGATGAAAAGAGCTCATTTTCAAAGCAACCAGTCATTGTTACAAGTAAGAGTAATTTTTCTTTTTTAGGTCGAATCTTCCCTTACTTGTTCCCATTACACCACTGCAAAGATTATTTTTGAATAGTCCCAATCTTGTAGCAGTTAATGAGCGGCTTAAAGAAGATAGCTTAATGATTGAAAAGAGGACACAAGCTATTTCTGAGGCCCTTGAAGGAGCAAAGCAAAGTATAAGGATTCTTGTAGCTAAACTGACGAATACACTTTATGGAGACTTCAAAGACGCTAGAAGAAGGGCCAAAGAAATCCAGAATGATCTGTCATCTCTAACGGATATGGATATTTTAAATAAAAACAGCTATTGCCCCAGACTTAAAGTTCTTGAAGGTTTGTATAAAAGACTTGAAGAAACATCTTCTGTCTTGAAAGCTATAAGACGGATTAAAAATCATCAAAGTAGTGTTTCATCATTTGCAACTGTTTTTGAAAATCATCAAGTGAGTGCTTTATCATCTGCAAGTGTTTTAGTTCAAGAGGCACTAGCTGCTGAACAGATCAAAGTTGAAAACTTGCAGGAAGAATACTGCTGTCTACTTGAGCAAGGCAAAGAAATTAAGGTTCGACAGGAAGACGTTAAAAAAGAGATTCATAAAAAGAAATTGGAGATGGAAGAGAGATTAATAAGACAAAAACAATTTTACTTAGTGTCAGAGGAAAACCTTGATTGTATACACAGCTAAAACTGAAATTCCGCCAATGACGCTACTGAAGGTGTATTTATTTAGTCAGCAATTTTTATGAACATTTATCCAATAAAGTTAATTACTACAGAGCATTGTATATGCGACAGTTTATTTTATGGGAATAAGAGGGGGGCCTAAGGTCTAAAAAAGTACTTGCTCGCAAGGGTTTAATAAAACATTAAAATCAGTGAGGAGGATAGGCACTTACGGAGGATAGAAGTTTTTCGTCCATTTTCTCTTCAAATAAATCAAGGTTTTTGTGTTTAGGTTGGAAAGGAGGGGGCTCTTGATTCATTCATCTTTCAACAATTTCAAGACTTTTATTGTTTTGATTTATATACCTAACTTTTTGTGCTTACCCAAAAATACTCCTACCCTGTGAAATAAAAACGTCCTATAGTAACTTCTAGTCCCAGATTTTTGTTTACTGAAATAAATTTTCCCTAAGCCTCTTTATCTCTTACATGCAAGAGTTCAGTCTGTTATCCTTATGCCTGATCCTTTTATGTATAATAGATATATGGATGGTAAGCCTTTGTAAAAACTTAGTCTGTCTTGTTTGCCCTATATTGTTTTATATCTATTAAAAAAAAGGTAAAGGATACGGCATTAGACTTTACAGTCCGTGCCGGCGGTGCTGATCTCCGCCTGCTGATCTCCTGCTTTATATCTATTAGGCTAAGTTTTTGCTACCTAGTTCAAAAGTGTTAAAATGGAAGTTTAACTAATAGATGGTAGCTTAGACTCTATTGAAGTAAAATTGGGTGTTGAATGTAAAATGAAAAAAGAACGACTTGGAAATGAAAATCAAGCTTTGCCAACTAATATTTACCGTAATTCTTGTAAGTTATTTTGATGTTTTAGTCGTATTGTTTGGAACGCGTAAACTACCTGTGATCACTTTTTATGCCCCAGTAATACGCTCAAATTTGTTCTCTTAGACTTTTGAAATATAATTTACTATAGTTCGAAATAATAAAAAGTTTTGAAATAGAACAAATTGTTCGTTATCACGAACTGTTTGATCAATGAATCAGACCGTAAGGGAACTGTTATTCTAAGCAAAATATTTATCTGTACTAGGCAAGTGACAGTTACAGCCACATTAGCTAGGGATGACAAGAATTTGACAAGCTCGGGTCACAACCTTGATTCAATAGCCTTCATACTACTAACAACTCACCGTAGCAATAGGCCGCCTGTGGGCAACACAGCCTCGGACGCTCCTCCTCCGTCCCAATCTTTGCAATAATGTTAAAGTTCTTAATGAAGGGATATCTTTAAATACTTTCATTTAAGCTCAACTCTGTAGGTCAAGGAGATTTACCAAATGTTGTACAAAGATTGATTTCTAGCGAAAATTAATGATGACAGGCTTAAGCCCCCTCGCCATGCCCCTCACGTAACTTAAGATGAGGGCTTAGATTTAAACAAAAAAAAAAAAAATTGAAAAATGTTATAGTACTTCTTTTCCAAGCTTAAGCGACGCAACTTCATGATTGGCTTATTTAAATAGGATTAGATGTGGTCAAATCAAGAAGTGTTAGCTTTAAAGTAATAGTTTTTTAGTCTTATGCTTAAAGGTATTAAGAGGATCTTAAATAGTAACAAAATATTTATTATTATTGCCATATTACTATAATATTTTATTTACAAATTTTGCATTATAAAGACGAAAAAATACACCACGGTTTGTAGCATAATGAATGGGAGGCCAGCAACTTGTCCGGGACTTATGCAGCTAACTGAGGATTTTAACATTATTGTTTAACACATTTCATATTATCCCGTTTTGAAATATCGTATTATAGAGTCTGTTAAAGGTGCTGGTGTTGGAAAATTACGCTATTATATCTTAGTAGAATCTGGATAGAACCTTTCAATATGTTATATGTGCTGATTTAGTGTTGTTATGAATATAAGATATTACACAAAATTTAAATGTATATAAAACGGTAATTTAAACATATATGGTAGAATTAAATCTGAAAAACAAAAGTATAAAAAGTATTTGCCAAAAACTACAATCACGTTCGTATTTGTCTTGAATACGAACGAGAAAACTAATAAAAAAATTTCACAACACTTTCTGGGTAGTTTGAAATTGGCTTTTGCTTAAGAAAGGATACCTTAAAGTAACACACGAAGAGAAAATATTCAATGGATTATAAAAGATTGTCAACATTTCTTGGTGTCTATGTAGTTTTTATTGTCAGTTTTTTTATGACATATATTGTTCTATCGGCTTATTTAGGCTCTTCCTTCGATCTATATTGGCACTTTTGCCAAGGCTTTGCGATAATGATTATAGGTGCCATCACCGCATTTCTTTACCTAGAGGGAGTTAGATTGTGTAGTGTCAAATGAGCATTATCAATGATTTCGGATATTTTTGCAGTTTAGTACCTGTCGCCACATAATGTCGAATACCATGAAAACTTAAATTCAGAATTGAGAAATTCGAGACCTGCCTGAACTGCCTGAAATTCGAGAACTGCCTGAATTGATGAAGTTTAAAAGAGTTTTTACTGCTGCAGTAATTTTACTAAAACCGAGGTGTTAGAATCATGCTGCAGAGTGCACAAGGAAACTATCCTTTGGTTCAGCATGGCTGAACCAAACAACTACCGAACAGTCAGCAATGACTTGTGACAGATCAACCAAGCCGAATAAGTGGCAACTTGCAATTCTTCGTCCTGAAGATGAAGATCCCGAAGAGGAAGACAAAACAGAAGAGGGGAAAGAAAAAAGATTAAAATGCAGCAAAAATGGAAATCCTATAATAAACTACACAGACGGCTGTAATAAGAATTTGAAGCGGTTTATGGAATCTAAAAAAATGTATGACTATTTTGATCGAATAGTTCTCCTCAATTATCATAACAATGGCAATAATTCCCATTTTTTTGTGTTTCTTTTTGTCCAACTGCGTTTCGCGATGGGCAAGATAATGGCTATAGTGGGGCAGTTGACAAGGATCATGCTGAAAATAATGGTGACGAGGATGACGAAGAAAACTATGGTGACAAGGGTGATGATGAAGATGACAGTGACTAAATAAACTGGGCAGATATAGATAAAGCTTGTCCTACCTTTAAAAAGGTCAAGTCTGTCATTCTCATCACTAAGCAACTTAATGGCTTTTTTCTGCTGATTTTACAGTAACGAGCATAGGCTTTTTAAAATGCTTGCAAATGCCGTTGTTTTGTTCAGGTATTGGCTGAGAGCTGACGCCATCTCTAACACTGTCCGAATCCCACCAGGTATTTAATAGAGATAGGGTGCATTACGTTAGTAACAGTATGTGCAATCTAGTGAAGTACGAGCCACGAAGCGTAGTAACGAAAAAATGTATTTTGAAAACAAATTTACAAAAATTTCAAAAAATGGCCATGGGTTAAGAAAAAATATATTTTCCTTAACTATGAAAATTTCATATAGCCCTACTATCTTTAAACGAGCAACTTTGAATGGTTGACTATTTGTTGAGAACGGCTCCATGATTTTTTTTCGACTATTGCCAACCTGGGATTTTGTGGCCTGAAAAAAATTTGATGAAAATTTGTTCAGACCCAAAATTTCGGAAACGTACGGTTCATGCAAAAGATAAATAAGCATAAAATAGTATGTGTACCATAGTAAGGAATTCCTACTTTTTTTATTGTTAGTATTGTATAACAATAAAAAAAGCTTATAGGACGACCAAAAAACGGGAAATTTACAAATATCAAAAATTATAACTTGTTCGAACAAGATAAAAATTATGTCCGATCACCTGAACCATCAAACTTCACTAGACCAAAACATGCGACAGCAAGAATCACAAGGAGTCAAAACAAAATTATGTTGTCTGGAGGCTAAAAAATAAAACTCGTTCTAATTATGCTTCCTTCTCCACGCCTCACTCTTTACGCTAAAGTTTTTAATTGTTTTAAAAAGTAACATTGTGGCAAAGAGTCAAACTTTTGCGTAAAGAGCGGGGCTTGGAGAAGGAAACAGCCCCTTACATACACGGAGTAATTTCTGTTCGTTTTAAGTTTTAATGTTGCTCCTTACTTTCAGCTAAAAAAACTGTTTTTTTTATTTAATTTATGAACGTTTTTGAATTAATGCATGTTTGATTTTGGCTCTCCTCACATAAATTATTCAAATGAAATTTGCATATTAATTCTTTTTTTGGCTAAATGACTTTCTCTTAGTTTTGATCAGACGATTTTGAGAAATAAGGGGTGGGGAAGGAGGCCTAGTTGCCCTCCATTTTTTTGTTACTTAAAAAGGTAAATAGAGCTTTTAATTTTTAACGAACGTTTTTATTAATAAAAAATATACGTAACTTAAGAATTAACTTACGTAACAAAATTTTATATTTTATATTTTTATTATGTATATGAGGGGTTTGTCCCCTTGTTAATACCTCGCTCACTACACTAAATCTTAAGTTTTGACCCAATTCTCTAAGAATGACCCCGGAATCAGAAAGGCCGTAGAATAAATAGTTGAAATTACTAAAAATACTTTAGCATAAAGAACGAGGTATTTAGGAGGAGAAGAACCCCTCATATGCGTAATAATCTCTGTTTGTTTTAAGTTTTAATGCTACTCCTTACTTCTAATTGAAAAAACTTTTTCATGTTTATTTTTTCACTAGCTGTTGGTGTGGCGCTTCACGCCCCCCCACGCGCGTAAGTCGTTACACGCCGTATTAGTTACGCGCCGTTGTAGTTGCGTCCCTGTGTCCCACCTGTGAATATGGATAGATATATATATGTTTTTAACTACGTAAATCTTGCGAATATACAATATTCTTCACTGTCCCATTGTCTGTGCATATAAATAGATTGTCAGGTTTACCGACTCTTGAATATGCAACATATAATTGTCCATGGGAAAACAATCCGTATTCAGATCTATACCGCATTTTTCTAATGATTGCCCTTGGGCTTTGTTGATGGTAATTGCTAATCGAATATTCTCTGTGTCCCCGTCGTCATTTATATATCCCCCATGTGCCCTTCCGGCGTCCCGGTTGTAGTTGTATCCCTGTGTCCCGGTCGTCATTTATATTCCCTGTGTCCGGGTCGTCATTTGTGTCCCGGTGTCTCGGTCTGTAATTTTTCTTTGAGTGTCCCGGTCGCCATTTATATTCCCTGTCCCGCTTGTCATTTGTGTCCCGGTGTCCCGGTCTGTAATTTCTCTTTGAGTGTTCCGGTCGTCATTTATATTCCTTGTGTCCCGGTGTCCTGGTCTGTAACATACGACAATAGATCAATTGTCTTGTAACTTTGTTCACGACCCCATTCTACACATGTAGAAATAGAAGCAGTACGATTAGGTGAAGGCATTCCCAAATGCTTGAGAAGGCACAAATCTTCAATCATAACTAAAGTGCAGTTATAAATTTCTGTTGTAAAGTCCGAGGTCATATTTGACCTTTCTAGCCGTATTCGATGGAGTATATTCTCGGCCATTTGCGATTTGTATTTCTCCCATAACTCTGCACGCTTTCTTTTCTTACTTTCTCTATTAGCCGTAAGCCTTTTGGCATTAGCTCTTTGAGCAGCTCCCTCGGCTGTTTCTTCTGCCATTGTAGGTTCTTCTGGCATTTTAAGATCTATATTAAAAATGTCTCTTTGATGTTGTGATTCCTCGGCACGCTTTCTTTTCATACTTTCTCTATTAGCCGCAAGCCTGTTTTCACGCTGTTGTTGTGATTCCTCGGCACGCTTTCTTTTATTACCTTCTCTATTAGTCGCAAGCCTTTTGACATTAGCTCTTTGAGCAGCTTCCTCGGCTGTTTCTTCTGCCATTGTAGGTTCTTCTGTCATTTTAAGATCTATATTCAAAATTTCTCTTTGAAAGGCCTTCTTATATACTTATAATGACGTCATATACAAAGCCTTTAACGTCATAACAAACATGACGTCAGTCGACAAACAACTTCATGACGGCATAGTGCTCAATCCTTATAATGACGTCAGTCGACAAACATGACGTCAGTCAACACACAAACAACTTATATATATATATATATATATATATATATATATATATATATATATATATATATATATATATATATATATTGTTATTTTTTATGGTAATGCTAGAAAATCCTGCGCCTTTTTCATTGAATTTCTCTTCCCCCATCATATATTCCTCCAAGGAAAGATCCTCCCACATAGCCCCCTCCCCTGAACTTCACCCCCCAAACATAAAAAAAATCCCCTTGAAAACGTTTATACACTTCCCAATAACCATTACTGAATGTTTGTAACTTGCAGTCCCTCTCCCAGGGACTGTGGGGGAGTAAGTCATTCCCAAAGACATAGGTATTGTGGTTTTCAACTATGTGGAACAAATGGCTATCTCAAAATTTTGATCCGTTGACTTTGGTAAAAATGAGCGTGGGAGGGGGCCTAGGCGCCCTCCAATTTTTCTGGTCACTTAAAAAGGGAACTAGAACTTTTCATTTCCGTTAGAATGAGCCTTCTTGAGTCATTCTAGGACCACTTGGTCGATACGATGACCCCTGGAAAAAAAAAATAATAAACACGCACCCGTGATCTGTCTTCTGGCAAAAAATACGAAATTCCACATTTTGTAGATATGAGCTTGAAATTTTTGCTATAGGGTTCTCTGATACGTTGAATGCGATGGTGTGATTTTCGTTATGATTCTACAACTTTTAGGGGGCGTTTCCCTCTATTTTCCAAAATAAGGCAAATTTTCTCAGGCTCGTAACTTTTGATGACAAAGACTAAATTTGATGAAACTTATATAATGAAAATCAGCATAAAAATCCACTTCTTTTGATGTATCTCTTAGCATCAAAATTCCGTTTTTTAGAATTTCGTTTACTATTGAGCCGGGTAGCTCCTTACTACAGTTCGTTACCACGAACGGTTTGATATAGATATTCAAAGAAAAAAACATACATCATTTTTTCCCAAGGGTGGTCGTACTCCCCAGCTTCGTCGAAAAATAATTTTAGGCTAGGTACTCAGGAGCTAAAAACTAAGCTCTTCACGACTAGCAAAGAAAATCGTGGCTAATGCCAGATTCACATTCGTTTTTCTTCCCATCCACTTTGGGTCACTTTATGTCAACAAGAATGTAAAATCGATTCCAATTGGTGGATTATTTTTAGATTGCAAGCCACAGACCAGTTTATATAGCTCTTTTTATTACGTTAAATAGCTTATGTTACGGAATGGCAATAAGCAATTGGCATCAGTCTTGGCTTTGAATTTCAAGATTAGTCACTTTAGACTAATGTTGCCCCATGTAAATAAATAAAAAAAAAGTTTTTCTAACTGAAAGTAAGGGGTGGCATTATAACTTAAAACGAACAGAGATTATTCCGTATAAGACAGGGGCTGTCCCCTCCTCAACGCCCCACTCTTTACGCTAAAGTTTGACTCTTTCTCACAACTCTTTAAAATAAATATAAAGATTATCGCTTATACCGGCCATAAATTTTACAAAATTCAAACTTTACTGTGAATAACGAGGTATTGACGAAGTAGGCGAGCTTCCTCATATACTTACAATAAGGGGGTTTACTCCCTCGTCAATAGCTACCTTGCTCTTTATGCTGAAGTTCAAATTCTGTTCCAATTCCTTAAGAATGACAATTGAATCACAAAGGCCGTTTTGTATCAGATTAACGACGCTTCTTGACTACTAAGGTCCCTGCGTCGGCCCTGCGGTGAATAGCCTTTGGCAGGAACCGAACAAAGGCCGTTTAATTGGAATAAATAGCTCTTTTGAAATTGCGAACAAAGGCCGTTTAATTGGAATAAATAGCTCTTTTGAAACAGCGAGGTATTGATGAGGGGACGAATCCCCTCATATACATAAAAATGTCTGTTCGTTATAAAGTTTAATGGTACTCCTTACTTTCAGTTGAAAAAAACTTTTCTTTTTTTAAATTTTATTTCTGATCGTTTTTAAAGTATGCTGGATATCCAGCGCCCCCTTCATGGATATCCAGCGCCCCATTCACTGAGTAATATGATACTTTTTAGACTGAGAGATGCTGTAGACAAAGTTTCAAGGGAAGAACAATGCGGTTTTAGAAAAGGTAGAGGATGTGTTGACCAAGTTTTCACTCTTAGGTTAATAATTGAGAAGTCCCTTCGGTGTCAAACACCTTTGGTCCTCAGTTTTATCGATTTTGAGCACGCTTTCGATTCTGTTGATAGAAGAGTGTTAGCAAAGGTCTTATCCTCATATGGTATACCAGAAAAATACATTAAAGTGATTTGTGCAATGTACGAGAATAATACTACAGCGATTAAGGTAGGAAATGAGGTTCGCAACTGGTTTTGTATTAGATCAGGAGTTAAGCAGGGTTGTGTTTATATTCCATATAAACACAACCCTGCTTAACTCCTGATCTAATACAAAACCAGTTGGACATCATTTTGATGGACTTCGTCTTAAGGAGCACAGGAAAGGCAATTGGTGACCACGGAATCAAATGGGGAGTAAAAACGCTCCTGGACTTAGATTATGCTGATGATTTAAGCCTATTAGATGAAAGTATGAGCAAAATGAATGAGTTTTTAGAGGTTTTGCGAGTTCAGGGTGCTAAAATAGGCTTGAAAATTAATGTTAAGAAGACTAATACACTAAGGCTAGGAATAAGTGAAGATGAAAAGGTGACATTGGGTAACAAAAAGATTGATCAGGTTGGGAGCTTCACTTACCTTGGTAGTATTATTAGTAAAGATGGTGGGAGCAGTGAAGATGTTAAAAGCAGAATAGCCAAGGCTCATGGTGTTTTTTCACAGTTAAAAAAAAGTTTGGAAGAATGGAAAGATAAGTTTGCAAACCAAGATTAGAATATTGGAACTGACAATGTTGGAATTAGACGTCATACCCCTGAAGGTATGTAGCAAAATAAGTCTATTAAATTATAAATGTCAGAATTCAGGAAATGGATGAAACCTAACAAACTGAATGCTAACCATTCTGGATTTTCAGAAATGTAGTTCCTTGGACTCTTGATTATCCTTTACGGGGAAAATCATGAAAGATTAATCAACGAATCTCTTGTCGATAGTAAAGTCAGATTTCATTCTTTTAAGGTCAACGTTTTAATGGCTAGAAAGAAAATTTAGGTTTTTGAAAAAAAATAAATAAAAAAATAAATTATATATGGAGTGATTTATGTTCGTTTTAATTTTTAATGTCGCTCCTTACTTTCATTAAAAAAAACCTGTTTTTTATTAATTTCTGGACGTTTTTGAATTAATGCATGTTTTGATCTTGGCTCTCCTCACATAAATAATTCAAACGAAATTCGCATATTAATATTTTTTTTAGCTAAATGGCTTTATCATAGATTAATCGGAAGATTTTGAGAAAAAAGAGCGAGGGAGGAGGCCTTGTCGCCGTCCAATTTTTTGATTAGATTAAAAGGCAACTATAACTTTTAATTTTTTACGAACGTTTTCATAAGTAAAAAATATACGTAACTTACGAGTTAACTTACGTAGCAAACTTCTATATTCGTATGTTTTTATTGCGTATTTGAGGGGGCTCACCCTTCTTCGATACCTCGCTCTTTACACTAAAGGTTAAATTTTGTCCCAATTCCTTAAGAATGACCCCTGAATCACAAAGGCCGTAGATTAAACAGTTGAAATTACTAAAAATACTTTAGCATAAAGAGCGAGGTATTACGAGGAGGTAAACCCCTCATATGCGTAATAATTTCTGTTCGTTTTCAGTTTTAATGCGGCTCTTCACTTTCAGTAGAAAAAACTTTTCATGTTTATTTTTTCATTGTTTTCTTAAATAATGCTAGAAAATCCTGCGCCCCCACCACTGAAAGTCTCTTCCCCAATGAAAAGTTCCTCCATTGAAAGATCCTCCCACTTAACCCCCCTCCCTTCAACTCTCCCCCCAAACCAAAAAATTCTCCTGAAAACGTATGTACACTTCCCAATAACCATTACTATATGTAAACATTTTGATTATGAAGAGAAGGCGAATCCAACAAGAATTCAGTAAAATGTGCCCTGACCTCAGGAATCCTTCCAACCTCCACACGAGAGTCATGAAGTCCCCCTGGGATAATATCATTATAAGTTATTTTTGAGGGGACAACATTTGTCACTCAAGCCTGAAAATATCCTGAATTAACCTGTAGCGCTTGCTTTTGCCATCGCTAATAACATGGTTTAAAATACCAAAACGTATACGTTCTGTATATGTATAGAATCTGTGTACGTATCTATCTGTATACGTATAGAATCTGTATAACATATATGTATCTGTATACGTATAGAATCTATACGTCAAAACGTATAGATTCTGTAAATAACCGTTCGTTACGTGTTTTTAAGCGAAATGAAGATCGTATTTGGCCTCAAACACGAAAATGGTAGCTTCCTTCTTTTGTTTAATGAAATAGTTTTATGTTCAACTGTCAAAATTGCTGTTGTCTGTTTTTTAAAGATGAAAAGAGCTTATTTTCAAAGTAACCAGTTATTGTTACAAGTAAGAGTAATTTTTCTTTTTTAGGTCGAGTCTTCCTTTACTTGTTCCCACTACACCTCTGCAAAGATTATTTTTGAATCGTTCAAATCTTGTAAAAGTTAATGAACGGCTGAAAGAAGATAGTTTAAGAATTGAAAAGAGAATACAAGCTATTTCTGAGGCTCTTGAAGGAGCAAAAGAAAGTATCAGGATGCTTACAGATAAACTGATGAATACACTTTTTGGAGACTTCAAAGACTCTAAAAGAAGGGCCGAAGCAATCCAGGATGAACTGTCATCTTTAAGGGGCATTGATATTATAGATAAAAACAGCTATTGCCCCAGACTCAAAGCTCTTGAAGGTTTTTGTAAGAGACTTGAAGAAAAATCGTCTGTCTTAAAAGCCATAAGACAGATCGAAAATCATCAAAATAGTGTTTTATCTTTTGCGAGTGTTTTTGAAAATCGTCAAATTAGTGTTTTATCATCTGCAAGTGTTTTAGTCCAAAAGGCTCTAGTTGCTAAACAGATCAGAGTTGAGAACTTACTGGAAGAATACGGTTGTCTAATTTTGCAAATAAAGAAAATTAAGGCTCGACAGGAAGACGTCGAAAAACAGATTGCTAAAGTGAAATTTGAGATGGACTAGAAATTATTAAGACAAAAACAATTTTACTTAGCGTCAGAGGGAAATCTTGATTCTATATGCAGCTAAAATTGAAATTCCGGCAATGACGCTACTGAAAGTGTATTTATTTAGTCACCGTTTTTTGTTGACATTTATCTAATAAAGCTAATTACTATAGATTGTTGTATATCGAACAGTTTTTTTTATGAGAATAGAAGGGCGCCTAAGGTCTAAAATAGTACTTGAAGCTAAAGGTTCAACCTACTTCGCAAGGGTTTAATAATACATTAAAATACATAAGGAGGATAATTACACATGGAGGATAGAAGTGCGGGAAAAGAAGTTTTTGTTCCATTTTCCTTTGAAAAATATCAAGATTTTGTGGTTTTGGTTGGATGGGAGGGGGCTTTTAGTCCATCCTTCTTTCAGAAATGTCAAGACTTTTGTGGCTTTAATTTATGTACCTAACTTTTTGTGCTAGTACAACTACAGAAGAGAGAATAATGAGGACTTTTTTCCCAAGACAGTGAACCAACAAAACCTTTTTGAATATTTCGGCCCTATGTCGAAGAGCCGTCTTCAGCAAAGAAAATAATAAACAATAAAATACTTACAATAAAAGTTTTCGGTCAAAAATCCTTTTTTTTTAAATAACCTTGCCATCATTACTTCTTAACGAAAAGTTCAGCCAAGACTGTGTGAAAAAAGCTAACATTTTACAACCTAAAAAGGTTCATTCATTAAACTAACTGTATTTATTAAAAATTGGAATAATTTTATATTTCGATATTTGCCTTCTCTGCAGCTAATCTTGTAGTTCTTTTGGGATTGGGCTTGTTTTTATTTGTTCCTATTTTTGTTTTATTTTGAGTTAGATTGTTTTCTGTAATTAATTTTGTGTACATAGGGTTGAGTGTGTATTCACCTAAGTCTCTATTTAGGGATTTACCAAAGGGATAAATTTGTTTTTGTGCTAACCAAAGAATATTTTAAACATTTATCTGCAAAGCTTTTGCAGATACCTGTATCTGAGAGCGAAACGTTAATCTGTACTGGTCAAGTGGCAGATACAGCCACATTAGCTAGGAATGACAAAAGCTAGAGTCACAAACTCGATTAAGTAGCCTTCATACTACTAACACCCTTAACAACTCACCGCAGCACCAAGCCTCCTGAGGGCAACACAGCTACGCACGCTTCTCCTCCATCCCAATTTTTGCAATAATGTTTAATCATTTAATTAAGGGGCATTTTCAAATACTTTCATTTAATCTCAACTGTGTAGGTAAAGGAGGCTTATCTAATGTCGTACAAGATTGATTTCTAGCGAAAATTAATGATGACAGGTTCAAGACCTGTCGCCATGTTACTCACGTAACTTAAGATGATGGCTTGGATTTATATAAAAAAACAAATTGAAAGCTTCTATAACACTTCTTTTCCAAGCTTTAAGGTAATGCTTTTTAGCCTTATGCTTAAAGTTTTAAGAGGATATTAAATAGTAACAAGATGTTTTTTATTACTGGCATATTACTATAATATTTTGTTTATAAATTTTTGCATTATAAAGACAAAAAATACACCATGGTTTGTAGCTTAATGCACGGGAGGCAAGCAACTTGTCTGGGACAATTGCAACTAATTTCTGTTACAGGCAGCCAACAAAAGCTTTTCTTTCAGGATGTTGCTTGCGTGTATCTTTGCATGCTTTGCAAATTTAATAATTACCCCATTCAAGTAGCAATTAACTCAGGTGCCATCTAAATGACCATATTTTTATTTCTTTCCCCGTAATTGGTCAAATATTATTATATATTTTAAATGTGTGAATGAGGAGGAGGGAGGGTCGTTGGATTTGGGCCTCAGCTCCAAGATTAGAAGTAGATTTTATTCTAGTCGGATTTAAATTTTCCTAGGATGTAGTCACTATTCTAGGAACAGACAAAAGTCAGAAATAATTTGAAGAAAAATTTAAAAGGGTTGGGAAGAAACCAATGCAGGCACGTACGCAGAAATTTTTTCGGGGGGGGGGGGCAAAACCTTCGAAAAAGCAGATATAAAGTAGCACTTTTTTATTTAGTAATGCAAAAAGCAGGCATGTCGGAAAATGCAGATTAACTTTAATCTGTAGTATTGTAGCGGATGGAAGGGGGGAAGAAGACTGAAGCCTCAAAAGTATGTTTTAGGCTCAGGTTATGTTCATAGCGGTTTAGAACCAGTGATTAATCTATTATATCCCACTGAAAGGGAAATTTTAGGGTTAACAGTGCAATATGGATTCTGTGGGGGGTACTTCTTTTATTGCAAAAACGTAGATTTTAATGAAAAATGATAGTTTCCAAAATTGATCCATTAAAAGCTATACTTTATGCTGAAAGGGGGGGGGGGGATAAACGCCCTAATATCAAAGATAATTCTATTTTGCTATGGAAAGCAAACTCTTTTTCCAAAAAAAAAAAAAAATAACAGCACAACTGCTAATTACTTCAAAGAGGGTAAAATGTTAGACAGAAAATGGGTTAATAATTGGGCAGTGACTTGAGCGGATAATGCCATGCTGTAAAATCCCCCAAAAAAGGCTTCACACATGCATCTAGATTCTTAATAAATGTCCTACTGTTGCCAGAAATCCGAAGAAACCATGGGGAAATTGAACATTTCAAAAAGTTTTGAGGGGGCCCGGGCCCGAAGGCTCGACCATCGTACGTTCCAGAACCAATGATATACACACTCAAAAATTTTTGCTGAAACACAATTCTAAAAGAATATTATGATGGTAGCAATAATTGTACTTCTTAGTAGGTTTGAATATTGAATCAATCAAATAGTGAAAGAAAAAAGAAGGCTTTTGTTTGAACTTTTGAAAAAAAAAAACATTCAAGACGTGTGGTCTGTTACTTTTTCAATCTTGCCTCTTAGAGAAATTACATAAAAAAAAACAAGTTTTTAAAAAATTAAAGTAAGGAGCGACATTAAAACTTAAAACGACCAGACATTACTTCGTATATGAAAGAGGCTGCTTCCTCATCAACGCCCCGCTCTTTACGCTAAAGTTTGACTCTTTCTCTCAATTCTTCTTTTTAAAACAGTAAAAAACTTTAGCGTAAAGAGCGGGGCGTTGATGAGGAAGCAGCCTCTTTCATATACGAAGTAATTTCTGGTCGTTTTAAGTTTTAATGTCGCTCCTTACTTTCAGTTAAAAAAACTTGTTTTTCTTATATAATTTCTGAACGTTTTTGAATCAATGCATGTTTTGATTTTGGCTCTCCGCAGAGGAATAATTAAAACAAAATTTGCGTTTTTTTTTTTTTTTGGCTAAATGGCTTTCTCATAATTTTGATCAAATGATTTTGAGAAAAAAAGAGCGGGGGAGAAAGCCTAGTTGCCCTCCGATTTTTTGGTTAATTAAAAAGGCAACTAGAATTTTTAATTTTTTACGAATATTTTTATTAGTAAAAGATTTACGTAACTTATAAATTAGCTTACGTAAAGAACTTTTGTATTCTCATATCTTTATTACATATATGAGGGGGCTCGCCCCCTTGTCAGATCCTCGCTCTTTACACTAAAGCTTAAATTTTGTCCCAATCCATTAAGAATGACCCCAGAATCACAAAAGCCGTAAAATAAATAGTTGAAATTACTAAAAATACTTTAGCGTGAAGAGCGAGGTGTTAGGAGGAGGTGAGCCCCTCAAATGGGTAATAATTTCTGTTCGTTTTAAGTTTTAATGTTGCTCCTTACTTCCAGCTGAAAGAACTTTTTCATATTTATTTTTTCATTGTTTTTTTTTTAAATAATGCTAGTAAATCCTGCGCTCCCTTCATGGAGATTTTCTTTCCCCATGACAAATTATCGATGGAAAGTTCCCCCAGCATATCCCCCTCTTCTCAACCCCTCCCCCAACCAAAAAAATCCTCCTGAAAACGCCTGCACACTTCCCAATAACCATTGCTGTATGTAAGCACTGGTCAAAGTTTGTAACTTGTTGCCCCTCCCACGGGGACTGTGGCAGAGTAAGTCGTCCCCAAAGACATAGTTATAAGGTTCTTCGACTACGCTGAATAAAATGGCTATCTCAGAATTTTGATCCGTTGACTTTGGGAAAATAATTAGCGTGGGAGGGGGCCTAGGTGCCCTCCAATTTTTTTGGTCACTTAAAAAGGGCACTAGAACTTTTCATTTCCGTTAGAATGAGCCCTCTTGCAACATTCTAGGACAGCTGGGTCGATACGATCACCCCTGGAAAAAAAAAAAAAAAAAAAAACAAGAAAAAAAAAAAATAAATAAACACGCATCCGTGATCTGCCTTCTGGCAAAAAATACAAAATTCCACATTTTTGTAGATAGGAGCTTGAAACTTCTACAGTAGGGTTCTCTGATACGCTGAATCTGATGGTGTGATTTTCGTAAAGATGACATTAAAACTTAAAACGAACAGAAATTACTCCGTATATGAAATGGGTTGTCCCCTCCGCAATCTCTCGCTCTTTACGCTAAAGCTTTTAATTTTTTTTAAAAAGTAGAATTGTGGCAAAGAGTCAAACTTTAGCGTAAAGAGCGAGGGATTGCGGAGGGGACAACCCATTTCATATACGGAGTAATCTCTGTTCGTTTTAAGTTTTAATGTCGCTCCTTACTTTCAGCTAAAAAAATTAGTTTTTTTTTATTTAATTTCTGAACGTTTTTGAATTAATGCATGTTTGGTTTTGGCTCTCCGCACATAAATTATTAAAATGAAATTTGTATATTAATTCTTTTTTTGGCTAAATGGCTTTCTCTTAGTTTCGATCAGACGATTTTGAGAAATAAGGCGTGGAGAAGGAGGCCTAGTTGCCCTCCAATTTTTCGGTTACTTAAAAAGGCAACTAGAACTTTTAATTTTTAACGAACGTTTTTATTAGTAAAAAATATACGTAACTTAAGAATTAACTTACGTAACAAACTTTCATAACCTTATGTTTTTATTATGTATACGAGGGGGTTTGCACCCTCGTTAATACCTCGCTCTTTACACTAAATCGTAAGTTTTGTCCCAATTCTTTAAGAATGACCCCTGAATCAAAAAGGCCGTAGAATAAATAGTTGAAATTACTAAAAATACTTTTGCATAAAGAGCAAGGTATTTATCTCCTCCTAAATACCTCGCTCTTTATGCTAAAGTATTTTTAGAACCCCTCATATGCGTAATAATCTCTGTTCGTTTTAAGTTTCAATGCTACTTCTTCCTTTCATTTGAAAAAACGTTTTCATGTTTATTTTTTATTGTTTTCTTATAGTAATGCTAGAAAATCCTGCGCCCTTTTCATTGAATTTTTCTTCCCCCATGACAGATTCCTCCAAGGGAAGATCCTCCAACATAGCCCCCTCTCCTCAGCCCCACCCCCAAACAAAATAAAATCCCCCTGAAAACGTCTTTACACTTCCCAATAACCATTATTATATGTAAACACTGGTCAAAGTTTGTGACTTGCAGCCCCTCCCCCAGGGATTGTGGGGGAGTAAGTCATTCCCAAAGACATAATTATTATGGCTTTTGACTATGCTGAACAAAATGGCTATCTCAGAATTTTGATCCGTTGACTTTCGGAAAAAAATGAGCGTGGGAGGGGGCCTAGATACCCTCCAATTTTTTTGGTCACTTGAAAAGGGCACTAGAACTTTTCATTTCCGTTAGAATGAGCCCTCTTGCGACATTCTAGGACCACTTGGTCGATACGATGACTCCTGGGAAAAAAAAACAAAAAACAAAACAAACAAACAAACAAATAAATACGCATCCGTGATTTGTCTTCTGGCAAAAAAATACAAAATTCCACATTTCTGTAGATAGGAGCTTGAAACTTCTACAGTAAGGTTCTCTGATACGCTGAATCTGATGGTGTCATTTTCGTTAAGATCCTACGACTTTTAGGGGGTGTTTTCCCCTATTTTCCTAAATAAGGTAAATTTTCTCAGGCTCGTAACTTTTGATGGGTTAGACTAAAATTGATTAAACTTATATATTTAAAATCAGCATTAAAATGCGATTCTTTTGATGTAGCTATCGATATCAAATTTCCATTTTTTAGAGTTTTAGTTACTATTGAGCCGGGTCGCTCCTTACTACAGTTCGTTACCACGAACTGTTTGATGAAAAGAGCCTATTTTCAGAGTAACCAGTTATTGTTACAAGTAAGAGTAATTTGTCTTTTTTAGGTCGAGTCTTCCTTTACTTGTTCCCACTACACCTTGCAAACATTATTTTTGAATCGTTCAAATCTTATAAAAGTTAATGAACGGCTGAAAGAAAATAGTTTATAAATTGAAAAGATAATACAAGCTATTTCTGAGGCTCTTGAAAGAGCAAAACAAAGTATCAGGATGCTTATAGTTAAACTGATGAATACACTTTTTGGAGACTTCAAAGACGCCAGAAGAAGGGCCGAAGAGATCCAGGATGAACTGTCATCTCTAAGGGATATTGATGTTATAGATAAAAACAGCTATTGCCCCAGACCCAAAGTTCTTGAAGGTTTGTATAAGAGACTTGAAGGAATATCTTCTGTCTTAAAAGCCATAAGACAGATCGAAAATCATCAAAATATTGTTTTATCTTTTGCGAGTGTTTTTGAAAATCGTCAAATTAGTGTTTTGTCATCTGCAAGTGTTTTGGTTCAAAAGGTTCTAGCTGCTGAACAGATCAGAGTTGAGAACTTACAGGAAGAATACGGTTGTCTAATTTTGCAAATAAAGAAAATTAAGGCTCGACAGGTAGACGTCGAAAAACAGATTGAGAAAGAGAAATTTGAGATGGACCAGAAATTATTAAGACAAAAACAATTTTGCTTAGCGTCAGAGGGAAATCTTGATTCTATACACAGCTAAAATTGAAATTCCGGCAATGACGCTATTGAAAGTGTATTTATTTAGTCACCGTTTTTTGTTGACATTTATCTAATAAAGCTAATTACTATAGATTATTGTATATCGAAAAGTTTATTTTATGAGAATAGAAGGGTGCCTAAGGTCTAAAACAGTACTTGAAGTTAAAGGTTCTACCTAGCTCGCAAGGGTTTAATAATACATGAAAATAAATAAGGAGGATAATTACACATGGAGGATAGAAGTACGGGAAAGGAAGTTTTGTTCCATTTTCCTTTGAAAAATATAAAGATTTTTGTGGTTTTGGTTCGATGGGAGGGGGCTTTTAGTCCAATCTTCTTCCAGAATTGTCAAGACTTTTGTGGTTATAATTTATGTACCTAACTTTTTGTGCTAATCAAACAGTTCGTGATAACGAACTGTAGTAAGGAGCGACCAGGCTCAATAGTAACCGAAACCCTAAAAAAATGGAATTTTGATACCAATAGATACATCAAAGAATGGCATTTTAATGCTGATTTTAAATATATATGTTTCATCAAGATTAGTTATGCCCATCAAATGTTACGAGCCTGAGAATATTTGCCTCATTTTAGAAAATAGGGGGAAACACCCCCTAAAAGTCATATAATCCTAACAAAAATCACACCATCAGATTCAGCGTATCAGAAAACCCTATTGTAGAAGCTTCAAGCCCCTATTTACAAAAATTTGGAATTTCGCATTTTTTGCTAGAAGACAAATCACGGATGCGTGTTTATTTGTTTTTTTGTTGTTTTTTCTCCCAGGGGTAATCACATCGACCAAGTGGTCCTAAATTTTCGCAAGAGGGCTCATTATAACAGAAATGAAAAGTTCTAGTGCCCTGTTTAAGTGAACAAAAAATTGGAGGGCATCTAGGCCCCCTCCCACGCTCATTTTTTCCCCCAAAGTCACCGAATCAAAATTCTGAGATAGTCATTGTATTCTTACCATAGTCGAAAAACCCAATAACTATGTCTTTTGGGATAACTTACTCCCCCGCAGTCCCCGTGGGAGGGGCTGCAAATTACAAACTTTAACCTGTGTATACATATAGTAATGGTTACTGGGAAGTGTACAGACGTTTTCAGGGGGGAGTTTTTGGTTTGGGGGGATATTTGAGGGGGTAGGGTTACCGGGGAGGATCTTTCCATGGAGGAACTTCTCATGGGGGAAGAGACTTTCAATGGAGGGGCGCAGGATTTTCTAGCATTATTTAAAAACACAATGAAAAAATAAGTATGAAAAGTTTTTTCTAATGAAAGTGAGAAGCAGAATTAAAACTTAAAACGAACAAAAATTATTACGCATATGAGGGCTTTACCTCCTCGTAATACCTTGCTCTTTACGCTAAAGTATTTTTAGTAATTTCAATTATTTATTCTACGACCTTTGTGATTCAGGGGTCATTCTTAAGGAATTGAGACAAAATTTAAGCTTTAATGTAAAGAGCGAGGTATCGACGAGGGTTGAGCCCCTCATATACGCAATCAAAACATACGAATATAGAAGTTCGCTACGTAATTTAATTCGTAAGTCACGTATATTTTTTACTTATGAAAACGTTCGTAAAAAATTAATAAGTTGTAGTTGTCTTTTTAAGTAATCAAATAATTGGAGGGCAACTAGGCCTCCTCCCTCACTCCTTATTTCTCAAAATCTTCCAATTAAAACTAGGAAAAAGCCATTTAGCCCCAAAAAATTAACATACAAATTTCGTTTTAATTATTTATGTGCGGAGAGCCAAGATAAACCATGCATTAATTCAAAAACGTCCAGAAATTAAACACAAAAAAACAAGTTTTTAGGAGCGACATTAAAACTTAAAACGAACAGAAATTACTCCGTATTTGAAAGGGGCTTTTCCTCCTCAACGCCCCACTCTTTACGCTTAAGTTTTTTACTGTTTTAAAATGTAGAGTTAAGAAAAAGAGTCAAACTTTAGCGTAAAGAGTGGGGCGTTGAGGAGGGGGCCCTGATCTATACGCTAAAGTTTGACTCTTTCTCTCAATTCTACTTTATTAAACAGTAAAAAACTTTAGCGTAAAGAGCAGGGCGTTGAGAAGGGAGCAGCCTCTTTCATCAACGGAGTAATTTCTGTTCGTTTTAAGTTTTAATGTCGCTCCTTACTTTCAGTTAAAAAATACTAGTTTTTTTATTTAATTTCTGAACGTTTTTTAATTAATGCACGTTTTATTTTGGTTCTCCGCACATAAATTATTACAATGAAATTTGCATATTAATTCTTTTTTTTTGCTAAATGGCTTTCTCTTAGTTTTGATTAGACGATTTTGAGAAATAAGGGGTGGGGAAGGAGGCCTAGTTGCCCTCCAATTTTTGGTTACTTAAAAAGGCAACTAGAACTTTTAATTTTAAACGAACGTTTTTATTAGTAAAAAATATACGTAACTTAAGAATTAACTTACGTAACAAACTTCTATATTCTTATATTTTTATTATGTATATGAGGGGGTTTGTCCCCTCGTTAATACTTTGCTCTTTATATTAAAGCTTAAGTTTTGTCCCAATTCTTTAACAATGACCCCTGAATCAGAAAGGCCGTAGAATAAATAGTTGAAATTACTAAAGATACTTTAGCATAAAGAGCGATGTACTTAGGAGGAAAAGAGCCCCTCGTATGCGTAGTAATCTCTTTTCGTTTTAAGTTTTAATGCTACTCCTTACTTTCAATTGAAAAAAAAACTTTTTCATGTTTATTTTTTCATTGTTTTTTTATTGTAATGCTAGAAAATCCTGCGCCCTTTTCATTGAATTTCTCTTCCCCATGACATGTTCCTCAAAGGAAAGATCCTCCCACATAGCCCCGACCGAAAAAATTGGACGGCACCTAAGCCCCCTCCCATGCTTATTTTTCCCCAAAGTCGTCGGATCAAAATTCTGAGATAGCCATTTTATTCAGCATAGTCGAAAAACTTTATAACTTTATAAATTTTGACCAGTGTTTGCACACAGTAATGGTTATTTCGAAGTGTACAGACGTTTCCAAGGGGATTTTTGGTTGGGAGGGGGGTTGAGAAGAAGGGGGTAATGTGGGGGAAACTTTCCATGGAGGATTTTGTCATGGGGGAAGAAGACTTCCATAAAGGGGGCGCAGCATTTTCTAGCATTATTTGAAAAAAAAAAAACAATGAAAGTATAAATATGAAAGTTTTTTCAACTGAAAGTAAGGAGTAGCATTAAAACTAAAAACAAACAGAAAATGTTACGCATATAAGGGGTTCACCTCCACCTAATACCTCACTCTTTACGCAAAGTGTTTTTAGTAATTTCAACTATTTATTCTACGGCCTTTGTGATTCAGGGGACGTGGGCGAACCCTCTCATATACGTAATAAAAACATACGAATATAGAAGTTTGCTACGTAAGCTAATTCGTAAGTTACGTATATCTTTTACTAATGAAAACTTTTCATAAAAAACTAAAAGTTCTAGTTGCCTTTTTAAGTACCCAAAAAATTGGAGGGCAACTGGGCCTCTCCCCTCATTTTTTCTCAAAATCATTCGATCAAAACTATGGAAAAGCCATTTAGCCAAATAAATAAATATGCAAATTTCGCTTTAGTTGCTCATCTGTGGAGAGCCGAAATCAAAACATGGATTAACTAAAAAACGTTCAGAAATTAAATTAAAAAAGTTTTTTAACTGACAGTAAGGAGCAACTTTAATACTTAAAACGAACAGAAATTACCCCGTATATGATAGGGGCTGTTCCCTCCTCAACGGTCTGCTCTTTACGCTAAAGTTTTTACTGTTTGAAAAAGTAGAGTTGAGAGAAA
Organism: Artemia franciscana; assembly: GCF_032884065.1. Classification (NCBI taxonomy): domain Eukaryota; kingdom Metazoa; phylum Arthropoda; class Branchiopoda; order Anostraca; family Artemiidae; genus Artemia; species Artemia franciscana. The sequence goes on from NW_027062662.1 coordinate 576,081, forward strand.
GAGTCAAACTTTAGCGCAAATAGCAGGGCGTTTAGGAGGGAACAGCCCCTTTCATATACGGGGTGATTTCTGTTCGTTCTAAGTTTTAATGTCGCTCCTTACTTTAAGTTAAAAAAAAACTTTTTTTTATTTAATTAACCAAGTGACATATAGCGATCGCAAATTCTGTCGGTCTGACTGTCTGTCTGTCCTGGTTTTGCTACTTCAGGCACTTCCAGGCAAGCTAGGACGATGAATCTTGGCAGGCGTATCAAGGACCGGACTGGATTAAATTAGAAATAGTCGTTTTCCGATTTGACCATCTGGGGGGGATTGGGGGCCGGTTAATTCGGAAAAAATGAGGTATTTTTAACTTACGAAGGAGTGATCGGATCTTAATTAAATTTGAAGTTTGAAAGGATATCGTGTCTCAGAGCTCTTATTTTAAATCCCGACTGGATCTGGTGACATTGGGGGGGGGACCTAAAATCTTGGGAAACGCTTAGAATGGAGGGATTGGGATGAAACTTGGCGGGAAAATAAGCACAAGTCCTAAATACGTGATTGACATAGCCGGGACGGATCCGCTCTCTTTGGGGGAGTAGGGAGGAGGGTTAATTCTGAAAAATGAGGTATTTTTAACTTACGAAGGAGTGATTGGATCTTAATTAAATTTGAAGTTTGAAAGGATATCGTGTCTCAGAGCTCTTATTTTAAATCCCGACTGGATCTGGTGACATTGGGGGGGGGGGGACCTAAAATCTTGAGAAACGCTTAGAATGGAGGGATTGGGATGAAACTTGGCGGGAAAATAAGCACAAGTCCTAAATACGTGATTGACATAGCCGGGACGGATCCGCTCTCTTTGGGGGAGTAGAGAGGAGGGTTAATTCTGAAAAATGAGGTATTTTTAACTTACGAAGGAGTGATTGGATCTTAATTAAATTTGAAGTTTGAAAGGATATCGTGTCTCAGAGCTCTTATTTTAAATCCCGACTGGATCTGGTGACATTGGGGGGGGACCTAAAATCTTGGGAAACGCTTAGAATGGAGGGATTGGGATGAAACTTGGCGGGAAAATAAGCACAAGTCCTAAATACGTGATTGACATAGCCAGGACGGATCCGCTCTCTTTGGGGGAGTAGGGAGGAGGGTTAATTCTGAAAAATGAGGTATTTTTAACTTACGAAGGAGTGATCGGATCTTAATGAAATTTGATGTTTGGAAGGATATCATGTCTCAGAGCTCTTATATTAAATTTCAACCTTATCCGGTGAAGGGGATGTTGGGGGGGCGGAACCTAAACTCTTGGAAAATGCTTAGAGTGGAGGGATCGGGACGAAAATTGGTGGGAAAAATAAACACAAGTCCTACATACGGGATTGAAATAACCGGAACAGATCTGCTCTCTTTGGGAGAGTTGGGGGAGGAGGTTAATTCTAAAAAATAGAAAAAAATGAGGTAGTTTTAACTTGCGAAAGAGTTATCGTATCTCAATGAAATTTCATATTTAGAAGGACCTCGAAACTGGGATCTCTCGTTTCTTATCCTGACCGGGCCCAGTGTCATTAGAGGGGGATCGAAAATCTTGGAAAACGCTTAAAGCGGAGAGATCAGGGTGAAACTTGGTTGAAAGAATAGATACAAGTCCAAGATAGGTGATTGACATAACCAGACGGGATACGCTCTCTTCGGTGGAGTTGGGGGGGGGTAATTCGGAAAAATTAGAAAAAATGAGGTATTTGTAACTTACGAACATGTTATCAGATCTTAATGAAACTTGATATCTAGAAGGGTCTTTAGCTTTAAAACTCTAACTTTAAATCCCGATCAGATCCGGTGACATTGAAGGGAGTTGGAGGGGGAAGCCGGAATTCTTGGAAAATGTGAAATTGAGGTATGTTATAACGTGAAACTCCCGGCCGGTATTAAGCCTCTGATTTTCCTTTTAAAGCAATCTATTGATTCTTAAAATTTTGCTAGAGCTCATACCATATGAGCTCTTGGCTCTTCCGATATCGTCACAAGTGAAATATGAGCTCTTAGCTCCTGTTTTAATCAGTACCAAACAAGGGAGGCAACTCAAACACAAAAAAACGTTGAATTTGAATGAAAAATATTTTTAAATATCATTAAGACTTTTGCGTAAAGAGTGAGGGTTAAGGGGGTAATCCCTCTCATATACGGACTAACTTCTGTTCATTTTAAGTGTTAATGTTGCTCCTTACTTTAAATTGAAAAAAAGAAACTTTAAACTAAAAAATTGAATTTTTTTTTACTTTAAATTGAAAAAAAGATCTATCTGTTTGGCCAAACAATTCATGGTAACCAAATATAGTAGGGAGTGACCCGGCTAAATAGGAACCGACAAATGGAATTTCGATATCAGAAGTTACATCAAAAGGATCGCATTTTATGCTGCTTTTAAATATATAAGTTTTTCCAAGTTTAGTCTTACCCATAAAAAGTTACAAGCCTGAGAAAATTTGCCTTATTTTGAAAATAGGGGAAAACAGCCTCTAATAGTCACAGAATCTTAACAAAAATCATAACATCAAATTCAGTGTATCAGAGAACCCTACTGTAGAAGTTACAAGCTTCTATCTACCAAAATATGAAATTTTGTATTTTTTGCTAGAAGACAGATCACGGGTGCGTGTTTATTTGTTTTTTGTTTTATTTTTGTTTCTTTTTTTAAGGTACCTAGCAATCCACGCAAATTTTGAGATAGCCATTTTGGGCAACATATTAGAAAAACTTGATAATTATGTCTTTCTGGACGACTTAATCCCCACAGTCCCTATGAGAGGGGCTGCAAGTTACAAACTTTGACCATTGTTTACATATATTAATGGTTATTGGGAACGGTACAGACATTTTCAGGGGGACTTTTTGCGTTGAAGGGAGGTGGTCGGGTGGAGGGGGTTAAGTGGGAGGATCTTTCCATGGAGGAAATTTTCATGAAGGAAGAGAATTTCTAGCAACAAATTTCGTTCGTTACGTAAGTTAATTCGTAAGGTACGTATGTTTATTACTAAAAAAACGTTCGTACAAAAAGTAAAAAAAAATCTAGTTGCATTTTTAAGTAGCCAAAAATTGTGAGGCAGCTAGGCCTCCTCCCCCACTCTTTATTTATCAAAATCATCCGATCAAAATTATGAGAAAGCCATTTAGCAAAAAAAAAACAATAGCATGCAAATTTCGTTTTAATTATTCATGGGCGGTGAGCCAAAATCAAAACATACGTTAATTCTAAAACGTTCAGAATTTTAATTAAAAAACAATTTTTTTTAGCTGCAAGTAAGGAGCGACATTAAAACTTAAAACAAACAGAAAGTACTTTGTATATGAAAGAGTTTGTCCCCTCCGCAACGCCTAGCTCTTTAAGCTAAAGTTTTTATTGTTTTAAAAAGTAGAGTTGTGAAAGAATCAATTGTTTATTGATTATTGTTTTGAAAAGTAGAGTTGTGACATGGTCAAACTTTAGCGTAAAGAGCGGGGCGTTTCGGAAGGGACAACCTCTTTCAGATACGGAGTAACATCTGTTCGTTTTAAGTTTTAATGTCGCTCCTTACTTGCAGCTAAAAAAAAACTTGTTTTTTCATTAAATTACACTAAAAGGACACAAAACACAAAATTATTCTTAAATTTCCTTTCGTCCTTCATTGTCATCAATAAATCATGACTGTTTGTTTTGACGAGCTAATACCTGTCTCCAAAGAACTTGCATATACAGAGAGGCTTAGCTTTAAACACAGAAGCTGACAATACATAGAAACTTATTTTAAACACAAAAACCGAAAATTTTTGAATTGTAAAGTACCAAAGGGAGGGAGGCTTTAAATCTGTTAAGTGTATTTGCTGTTTTCTAAACTATGTCACACGAATTACGCATAACTCCAGCTAAAACCACAAATAAATTTTTTGTCTGTAGTCTTTAACGCCATCACTATGCAGCGACTTTCTTTAGTGCCATGACTATTCACACAAATTCGTCTCATCTTTGTTTCCTTTAAAAATATTTCTTTGTGAATCTCTGTAGTTCTTTTTTTTTTTTAATTTTTTTCTTGGATGTTAAAAGTAGAATAGCTAAGGCCCAGGGTGTTTTTTCACAGTTAAAAAAAGTTTGGAAGAATAGAAAGATAAGCCTACAAACCAAGATTAGAATATTGGAAGCTACAGTGATGACAGTGGTCAAATATGGCTCCGAAGCATGGGCACTCCGAAAAGCAGACAAAAATTTACTAGATGTTTTCCAGAGAAATTGCCTACGGATTGTTCTGGGTACCAGGCTGACTGACCGTATTTCAAACAGTAGGTTGTACGAAAAGTGTGGTTCAATCCCGCTCTCTGGGGCTATAATGAAAGCAAGGTTGAGATGGCTAGGCCACGTTTTACGGATGAAGGATGACAGATTACCAAAGACTGTCCTTTTTGGCCAACCGTCTGGGGCTACACAGAAAGCAGGTTGTCCTTGTCTGGGTTGGGAGGATGTCATAAATAAGGATTTAAAGGAAATGGGAACTTCCTGTGAGGGTGTAAAGAGGAAGGCTTTAAATAGATTAGGTTGGAGGAAGAGCGTGCGTAGCTGTGTTGGCCTCAGGCGGCTTGGTGCTGCAGTGAGTTATTAGTAGTAGTAGTAGTAGATGGAGTATCCTTGTGATGTCTACTCATAGTCCAGGACTTTTAGGGTTTGAACCGGATAAAATTGCAATATAAACGAATATGGTACCAAAATGATAAAAAAAAATTCTGTAGAACATACAGAAATTCCACATAAATCCAAGTGGGGTGAATACCCGAAAAACAGGGGTAAGGGGGAAATGCGGGGGAAATGCAGAATTGAGAAAACTGCCTAACATGCCCAGAAATTAGTTCAAAGTGAGTTTTCTAGGGCTTTCCCATACGCTGATCACGAAAATGACATCAGCAATTATGTATAGAATAAAAGTACTAAGGAAAAAGAGAGGAACAGGGGGAAGAGGGGAAAAAATTTAAAGACACAGGGTAGGGGTATAAAGCACTTTGAAATATATTTTCTGTGGTCTTTCTATCTGCTGATCCCGAAACTGACATAAAATATGAAATAAAGAACATGAGCCATAACGAGGAAAAAGGTAGAAATAGGGGAAGAAAGGGGTAATTGAAGTCAGGGGTAGAAATCAGTTTGAAATGTGTTTTCTGGGGTTTTCCTATCTGTTGATTACGAAACAGACACCCAAAATGAAGGAAAGAAAACGAGAACCATGAAAACTGAACAAAACTGGAGGAAATAACGGAACTAATGGCTAATAAGTAGACCTATGGACAAAATAACTCGCTTGAGTATCAAACTTTTACTTTCTTGAATCATAGATATTTCTTACAACCACATGAATTACTAAAAACCGCTTGGCAGTGATCACAATATAAAACTTCAGCTATTATAGGTAAAATTTGCACTTTCGAAGGCAATATCGTTGAATAAAAAACTAAAAAAAAGAACTTCAGTAACTATAGGTAAAATATGCGCTTTTTAAGGCAGTATAGTTGACTTGAAAAACACAGCATTGATATCACTAGTCGAGCTCCTCGTCTTCGACAATCTCGTTGTCGAAGACGAATGTACCCTGACATTCTCCGCACGCGAACGTACAAGCTAATCCATTTTTCTTGCAGCTTCATCACGAGTTCGCGCAGCCTGTCTTACAGTTGCATCTCATGACACTCAAAAGAGTGTGAGGTGTGAGCATCAAATAAGTCATTACAGGTGAGCATTTATGGTCTCTAAGGACCCAACCCCCGTGAGTCGGTTCGAGGTCAGCTGGTTCCCTTTTCTAATGGAATACCTGGAGGCACACTCGCTGGGAGTGGAATGAAGCTGCAGCTTTGGTTTGCGGAAGTCTTTCAGGCTTAACAAACGCCGCAGCATTAGACGAAGAAACTTTTTCCAAGAAAATTAGTTGTCGCAGCTTAGTGAGATTTTTGTTAGGTCGTGTTTTATAAAAGCTGAGGAGAAGATATTCACCCGCTTTCAAACTTTTATCTTTGGACGATGATTCATCCAGTAACACTTCGTATTTTTTTTTTCTGAACACTTCCCTATTTTTCAAAAGAGGCATCACAGCTTGATTTCCAAGTCTGAAAACTCATGAGGTTGTGTCACATCCCAAGAGTGTGTGCCCTACCAGAAGCAGCCTGGATACTTCTCCCATTTTTTGCGCTTTGTTGAGGCACCAGAACCGTGTTATCACTTCTTTTGCATTCGTTGACGATTCGAAGTAAAGTGTTTTTGCTATAGGCAGGAGGCGATACAAGAGTAGAATCAGGAGGTCAGTGTCGTTGCCAAGAACTATTGTTTCAGAGTTTTTTGCTTTCATTATGGCAGTCTTCACGATTAAATATTCAGCATCGTCCTTCGCATGGACGACTTCAAATTCTTTGGCTCTGAGTTTTTCCCCGATATAGCTTATAATTCGCTGTTTGTTCTGAGAGTTGCTCAAAAACTCTTCCTTCTTTTTCTGGAGCTTCATCCCTAAACTCAAATTGATCAGTTGATGCTGGTTTTCCTTACACCGTCGGTTGTGCGTAGCATCTTTCGTGGTTGGACCAGCGCTGTATCCATCGAAGACAACAGTAGGGAAGGAACAGTGTCGAGTAAAATAACTAACATAGCTGTCACAGATTGAATCATAAGTATCACCAATGTTCCAAGGTACTTGCTGAAGCAGCCAACCTCCATCAACTACAGTGACACGATCTGACACTGGCAGGTGGTGAATCAAGTCCGTTTTTGCTTCTTACCATATAGATTTCGCTAGTGCAGGTTTGTCTGGCTGACGCATTATGCCAGGAAAAAAATCTCGTCGTACCTGATTTATCCTGCTACCATGTCATATGTGTAAGCAGCCACGCATAATATGGATTAGCTAACCAACGCGCTTGTTGATAATGGCGAGGAATACTGAATAATGTAATTTCAGTATCTTCCATATTTCTTTCTCGAGTTTTTTTCTTTTTTTTGCCTTTTCCTAACCTATGGGGTAGCCGAACCTCTATAAGTCTTCTGTATTTGTTATCGTACTTTGTTTTAGATGCCAATTTTATAATCAGCAAATAGAAAAACCCCAGAAAACACATTTCCACATGCTTTCCACCCCTACCCTGTATATTGCCCCTTTCCCACCCCCTCCATTTCTCCGTTTTATGTTAATCAATTTTTTATATCATTTAATTTCTCAATTTCGTAATCACCAGATAGGAATACCCCAGAAAATATCTCTCGAACCACTTTCTACCCCTACCTCCTGTTCTTCTCTTTTCTCTTCTCTTTTCACTGTTCCCCATTTTCCATAGTACTCTTTTTTTTATACTGAATTTCGGATGTCAATTTCGTAATCAGCGTATGTGAAAACCCCAGAAAACACACTTTAGACTATTTTCTGGGCATATTTCAGCATTTCCCCTATTTTCCCCCACATTTCCCCTGTTTTTCGGGTTCTCGCCCCACTCGGATTTACGAGGACTTTTAAAATGTTGTACAGAATTTTTTTCTGATTATTTTGGTATCATTTTCGTTTATATCGCAATTTTGTCCGGGTTCGACCCCTTTTTGAGCTAGAAGTCCTGGACTATTATGTTTCTTTATTAACAGCTAATGACAGATTTTCTATTAGACTCACTATTTTCCTCAGGGTATTTGCCTATCCGTTCACCGAACCAGAATTATCATATCAAGTAAAAATGTTCTTCGAAATTTTTTGAAACCTGCTTAAAAAACATTATAATTGTCTTTTTCAGAGATTTTCAATCAATTCCTAACGAAGTCTAATGCACAAAATCCTGTATGCTTAAACTAATTTCCAAAAGCACCATTCGTTTGGTAGATAAGACTAAAAGTTAAGTTTGGAGTGACAATAGATTTTTCACCATTCACTGTTGCATAGAGACTAAGCAAGAAACAGCATACTGACACTTGAACATGGGCATAATCCTAAAACACCAGATGGTAATAATTAGTGTTGGGCGATAATTTGTTTTAACAATATATCGATATATTGATATTTTTAATTTCGATATTCAATTATCAATACATCTATTTCGATATTTCTAATAAGTTTTTTGCTCAAATTAAATTTAAAGTTTGACGAAATTCAATAGCTAAATCTGCAACTAAAGAGTGTTTTGAGTTATTTTTCCAAATTTTAAATTAAATAAAGACTTCCATTGCATGAATGAACATTACAATATCCCTGATATGGAATTAATCGTACTCAGGACAAATTAAAATCAGCTACTAGCTATTTGTGGCTATTCAAATCAGCTGCATGTCAATATTTTCCCCTGAAAATGGGTTCAGCCTTTCTGTGACTAAATAATAAAAAAAAATCATATGAAAGCCAGAAGTGACATTAAAACTTAAAATAAGGTAAATTTTCCCGTATGTAAGGGGACAACGGCCCCCTCCTGAATACATTGCTCTTCGCGCCAAAGTTTCTTTTTTATTTTGAAAAATGGCTCTTGTGTTTCAGGAGTTGTTTTTAGATGATTGGGACAAAAAAGTTAAAATTAGCGTAAAGAAGAATATATGGAAGAGGGGGATACACCCTCATATACGGGATAGTTTATGTTTGTTTTAATTTTGCTCATTACTTTTATTTGAAAAATTAGTTGTTTTTTATTTAATTTCTATCGGTTTTCAAATAATGCCTTCGTTTGAAGTACCCTTTTTAAGTGACCAAAAAATTGGAGGGCAACTAAGACCACACCCATACCAATTTTTTCCAAAAATCATCTGGTCAAAACTTTGAGATAGCTCTTTTCTTCAGCATAATTGAAAGGCCCAATAACTATGTATTTAGAGATAAAATTACCCCCTACATCCCCTGAGGAAAAGTTTTTAAGTTATGAAATTTATTCATTGTTTTATTTGCTATTGGCAAGTATGCATATATTTTTCAGGTAGGGAGGGGAGGACGAATTTTCTGCTGAGACGATTTTGAATAAGGAGAATTTTTCGTGGAGACGGAAGTTTCCAGGGGGTGAAATTTTCAGAGGGAGTTTTACACTGGGTGAATTTGCCAGAATCCCTAAATGAACTTTCTTTAAATGCCTTGCTTCTCTTTACCAATTCTATGTTTGGTGTGGTGATGCTAAGTGTAATCGTCCAGGGTAGCTTTTCGCCAGGATGAAATTGCACAGAGGATATTTCCGTCGGGAGGGTGATTTTCCGTGGAGATGGAGCCAGGTATCCTGGCGTTATCTGAAAAACGATAAGTGGTTAAATTGAAATAGAACAAGTTCTTCAACCGAAAGTAAGGAGCATCATTAAAACTTAAAAAGAACGGAAATTATTACGTATACGAGGGGATCGTCCCTACTCAACACCTCGTTCATTACGGTAAATTTTAAATATATCCTCTTATTCTGCTCTTTTTTCTTCGGTTTCCTTATAATTACTTTATAGTCCCAAATTTCCCAGGGGCTATGCCCCCTGCCCCCCTTGCCAGAGCCCATGAAGAAAGAGGATGGTATGCCGAGGAGAATTATATTTTTCAATTTTAAAGGTTTTTAGCGTGATGGTGGTTAGAATTCTGTCAGCTGAAACCTGAAACAGTATCCAGACTTTTAACTCAAATATCTGAAAATTTTACTCTTGCACCCATCAATCCAAAGCATTATGATCCAATTATTTTCTAAAATTGTTGAAAACTGAAAATTCACATGCAATTGTTCTTTCGGTAATTAGGTCATTAGGGTTTTTTTCTCTTTTTTATTTTACGTCACGAGAAATTAAAATACTGCTCAAAATAAAAATCGTTTTCAGTAAAATGTAAATTATGTTCTAAAGAAAAGGCACACGAGACATTAGCCCTACATACCTTTGAGGTAGTTTCAGCTAGTTTTGAGTTTGAATTGGATATTTATTGTAATTTCTATTCTTCTTGGGTTTCATAAATATTTTAATACCAAATTGTGACAGTTTTGGAAAAATGTGCCCTGCTTTGGTTTAAAGTAGATCAGAGCTTTTCTTTGAAAATCTTTTTTTTGTGGAAGGAGTCTTTTAAAATTAGTTACATAAAACGGCAGCTCTTCGGATACATATACTGTTTTCAAAATTCAGTTTTCTAGAGCTTTACTTACTATTGGCACAAATCACTTTTACTTATGGTTCCTCTTCCCAAATTAAATAAAGCAGAAACAAGTTTTTTTTTAACTGAAAGTAAGGAGCGACATTAAAACTCAAAACGAACAGAAGTTACTCCGTATGTGAAATGCGCTGTTCCCTCCTCAACACCCCGCTCTTTACGCTATAGTTTTTTACTGTTTTAAAAAGAAGAGTTGATACAAAAAGTCAAAGTTTAGCGTAAAGAGCGAGGCGTTGAGGAGGGGGCAGCTCCTTTCACATACGGAGTAATTTCTGTTCGTTTTCAATTTTAATGTCGCTCCTAACTTTCAGTCAAAAAAATTATTTTTTTTAATTAATTTCTGAACGTTTTTGAATTAACGTATGTTATTATTTTGGTTCTCCACACATGAATAATTAAAAAAATTTGCATATTAATTTTTTTTTTTTTTTTTTTTGGGCTAAATGGCTTTCTCGAGGAAAAAAAGGAGGGCTGAAGTAGGCCTAGTTACCCTCCAATTTTTTGGTTTTTTAAATAGGCAACTAGAACTTTTAATTTTTAAGAACGTTTCTATTAGTAAAATTAAATAAAAAAAACGAGTTTTTTTAACTAAAAGTAAGGAGCGACATTAAAACTTAAAACGCACAGAAATTACTTCGTATATGAAAGAGGCTGCTTCCTCATCAACGCCCCGCTCTTTACGCTAAAGTTTGACTCTTTCTCTCAATTCTTCTTTTTAAAACAGTAAAAAACTTTAGCGTAAAGAGCGGGGCGTTGATGAGGAAGCAGCCTCTTTCATATACGAAGTAATTTCTGTGCGTTTTAAGTTTTAATGTCGCTCCTTACTTTCAGTTAAAAAAACTCGCTTTTTTTATTTAATTTCTGAACGTTTTTGAATCAATGCATGTTTTGATTTTGGCTCTCCGCAGAGGAATAATCAAAACGAAATTTTGCATATTTTTTTTTTTGGGGGGGGGGGCTAAATGGCTTTCTCATAATTTTGATCGAATGATTTTGAAAAAAAAGAGCGGGGGCGAAGCCTAGTTGCCCTCCGATTTTTTGGTTAATTAAAAAGGCAACTAGAACTTTTAATTTTTTACGAATCTTTTTATTGGTAAAAGATTTACGTAACTTATAAATTAGCTTACGTAAAGAACTTTTGTATTCTCATGTTTTTGTTACATATATGAGGGGATTCGCCCCATCGTCAGTACCTCGCTCTTTACACTAAAGCTTAAATTTTATCCCAATTCATTAAGAATGACCCCTGAATCACAAAAGCCGTAGAATAAATAGTTGGAATTACTAAAAATACTTTAGCGTAAAGAGCTAGGTATCATAAGGAGGTGAGCCCCTTATATGGGTAATAATTTCTGTTTGTTTTAAGTTTTATTGCTGTTCCTTACTTCCAGCTGAAAAAGCTTTTTCACATTTATCTTTTAATTTTTTTTTTAAATAATGCTAGTAAATCCTGCTCTCCCTTCATGGAAGTTTTCTTCTCCCATGACAAATTCTCGATGGAAAGTTCCCCCAGCATATCCCCCTCTTCTCAACCCCTCCCCCCAACCAAAAAAATCCTCCTGAAAACGCCTGTATACTTCCCAATAACCATTACTATATGTAAGCACAGGTCAAAGTTTGTAACTTGTTGCCCCTCCCACGGGGACTGTGGGGGAGTAAGTCGTCCCCAAAGACATAGTTATAAGGTTTTTCGACTACGCTGAATAAAATGGCTATCTCAGAATTTTGATCTGTTGACTTTGGGAAAATAATTAGCGTGGGAGGGGGCCAAGGTGCCCTCCAATTTTTTTGGTCACTTAAAAAGGGCACTAGAACTTTTCATTTCCGTTACAATGAGCCCTCTTGCAACATTCTAGGACAACTGGGTCGATACGATCACCCCTGGGAAAAAAACAACAAAAAAACAAATAAACACGCATCCGTGATCTGTCTTGTGGCAAAAAATGCAAAATTCCACATTTTTGTAGATAGGAGCTCGAAACTTCTACAATAGGGTTCTCTGATACGCTGAATCTGATGGTGTGATTTTCGTTAAGATTCTATGACTTTTATAGGGGGTGAAAATAGGGGGTGTTTCCCCCTATTTTCTAAAATAACACAAATTTTCTCAGGCTCGTAAATTTTGATTGGTAAGACTAAACTTGATGAAACTTATATATTTAAAACCAGCATTAAAATGCGATTCTTTTGATATAGCTATTGGTATCAAAATTCCATTTTTTAGAGTTTTGGTTACTATTGAGCCGGGTCGCTCCTTACTACAGTTCGTTACCACGAACTGTTTGATTATACGTAACTTACGAATTAACTTACGTAACGAACTTCTATATTCGTATGTTTTTATTACGTATATGAGGGAGTTCACCCCCTCGTCAGTGCTTCGTTCTTTACACTAAACCTTAATTTTGTCCCAATGCCTTAAGAATGACCCCTGAACCACAAAGGCCATAGAATAAATAGTTGAAATTAATAAATTTTCTTTAGAGTAAAGAGCGAGGTGTTAGGAGGAGGTGAGCCCCTCATATGCGTAATAATTTCTGTTCGTTTTAAGTTTTAATGGTGCTCCTTACTTTCAGTTGAAAAAAACTTCGTCATATTTTTTTTTCATTATTTTCTAAAAAAATGCTAAGAAATCCTGCTCCCCCTTCATGGAAATTGTCTTCCCCCATTACTAATTCCTACATGGAAAGTTCCCCCCGCATAACCCCCTCCCCTCAACTCCTCCCCCCAACCAAAAATCCCCCTGAAAGCGTCTGTACCCTTCCCAAAAACCGTTACTATATGTAACCACTGGTAAATGTTTGTAACTTGCAGCCCCTTCCCAAGGGGACTCTGGGGGAGTATGCCGTCCCCAAGAGACATAGTTTTAAGATTTTTCCGACAATGCTGAAAAAATGGCTATCTCAGAATTTTTATTCAGTGACTTTGGGGAAAGTATGAGCATTGGAGGGGGCCTAGGGGCCCTCGAATTTTTGTGGTCACTTAAAAAGGGCACTAGAACTTTCAATTTCCGTTAGAATGAGATCTCTCGCGACATTCTAAAGCCATTGTTTCGATACGATTATCCCTGGGGAAAAAAACAACATATAAACACGCATCCGTCACCTGTCTTGTGGAAAAAAAAATATAAAATTCCACACTTTTGTAGATTTGTAGTATTTTCTGATACATTGAATCTGATAGCGTATTTTCGTTAACCACCTATGGCTTTTGAGGGGTGTTTCCCTCTATTTTCTAAAATAAGGCGAAATTTCTCAGGCTCGTAACTTTTGATGGATAAGTCTAAACTTGATGAAACTTGTATATTTAAAATCAAACAGTTCGTGGTACCGAAAAAGCCAAATAAGAAAACGCTATAAATATATTTGAATGAATTATATTTACTTTGAATTATTTAATTTGATTTTTTTTTGTATTTGATACCTTGAGTAAAATTGCAAATTCAGTAATTAGGTATCAAACAGTTCGTGGTAACGAGCTGTAGTAAGGAGCGACCCGGTTCAATACTAACCAAAACTCTAAAAAATTGAATTCTGATATAAATAGCTACGTTAAAAGAATCGCATTTTAACTCTGATTTTAAATATTTAAGTTTGATCAAGTTTAGTCTTACCCATCAAAAGTTACGAGCCTGAGAATATTTGCGAGAAAAACTTGAGAAAATCAATGCATGTTTTGATTTTGGCTCTCCGCAAATGAATAATTTACGAAGTAATTCTTTTCATATACGAAGTAATTTCTGTTCGTTTTATGTTTTAATGACGCTCCTTACTTTCCGTTAAAAAAACTTGTTTTGTTTTGATTTAATCACCATTAAAATACGATTCTTTTGATTCAATTTCCTTTCTGAGGGATTAACCAAATTCTTGTGAGGGCGAAGAAAAATAAACACAAGACAGAAAAGGGTAAAATGTACAAAAGTAAAACAAGCTCCATCAGAAATCTGGGAGCTTCGAGTGAAAGTACACACCCAATGTATTTGTTTTCAGGGAAATTATCTACATTTTTTTCTTACTTTATTTAACATAATAAACAAAAGTATTAACCATTGCAAATATAAATCACAACGCTAGAGGAAATATAATTTTTTCTAACGCGTTATTACCTGCATAAACATTAAGAGAAACATCCTAAACCAATAAATCAACTTAAAAAAGAAAAGAAAAAATTACCTTATCCCGCACATCTCCTCCTCAAGTCAATCCCTCTTTCAGCGATGGTGCCCCTCTTTAATAAACAAGTAATTTTTTTTTAATTTGGTAATAGTTTTTTTTCAAAAGATCTAGGAGTCAGCATTTTCTTTTTTTTTTGTAATTATGTAGATTAAAAAAAAAATAAAATTAAGCTTGTTTTAGTCGAGAATGTCTTTGCAAATATTTTAAGGAATTGACCTCTTTGTTAATCTTTAGATTTATACCAAATAAATATATTCTGTTCCAAATCTTTTTTACTGATCTTATTAACGATTAAGAAAAGCCATGAATAAATTCATTAAGTCATAGAGACTTGTTCCATTATTGCTAATTATAATAAGATAATAAGGCATTAAAACAAATTTTGTTCAGTTTCGAATTGACTGTGAAAGGTGAAAATAGGAATTGGCTTGCTTAAAGGTAAGACAATGAGGGTGGCGTAAAAGAAAATAAACTAGGGATCTGCAAAATGTATTTTTCAAAATATAAATATGATAATATTTAAAAATATAAATAATCTTGAAGAAAATACTTAGCATTTGATAAGTAGAGTAAATATTTTGCAAAAATTCATCAACTTTAGATTCACCCATGAACAACTAGTACCGTAGGATAGTGTGTAGGCCAATTGGGGCTGGAGAAAAGGCATAGGAATATCGTAAAAAGTTTACCATATTTGGAGAAAAAAAAATCAGACTGCAAAAAGTGTAGTATAAGCATAAAAGGGAGGTGATATCCCTTATGCATGATACCTCCTGTTAGGTCTAATCTTAATGTCGCTCTGTGCTTTCATTTGCAGAAAATAAATCTTTACCTTTTTGTGAGTTTTAATGACATTGTGCATAATCTATATATTAGGGGAACTCCCAATCCTATACAACTATGCTTTTAAAATGAAAATTGCACATAAAAACGCAAGCATTTATCAGAAATCTCCAAATAATCTTATCAACCATAATAATAAATTTTGGAGCAGGAATTCACCAAAAATATTGTTGTCCTAGGGGGTATCTGCCTTCCTCTGTATTTGTGCAGTAAATAAAATAACACCAGGTCATTGTGACATATAGACTAATATATAACTAAACATATTATCAAGAAAAATAATATTTCCGGAGGCTATCACATAACCTATATTTTCGAACCTGCTTTAATATACATTAAATAAAAAAAAAAAGTTTTTTTTAACTGAAAGTAAGGAGCTACATTAAAACTTAAATTCGAACAGAAATTACTCTGTGTATGAAAGGGGCTGTTCCTCCCTTAACATCCCGCTCTTTACACTAAAGTTTTACTCTTTCTCTCAATCCTACTTTATTAAACAGTAAATAACTTTAACGCAAAGAGCGGGACGTTGAGGGAGGAACAGCCCCTTTTATACACGGAGTAAATTCTGTCGTTTTAAGTTTTAATGTAGCTCCTTACTTTCAGTTAAAAAACTTGTTTTTTTAATTTAATTTTTGAACGTTTTTGAACTAATGCATGTTTTTATTTTAGCTCACCCCAGAGGAATAATTAAAACAAAATTAGCGTATTACCTTTTTTGCCAAATGGCTCTCTCTTTGTTTTGATCAGACGATTTTGAGATAAAGGGTGGGAAAGGAGGCCTAGTTGCCCTCCAAATTTTCGGTTACTTAAAAAGGCAACTAGAATTTTAATTTTTAACGAGCGT